>NC_079449.1:2213612-2398612 GCF_903798145.1 Danio aesculapii | reverse complement strand
GCCAGGGCTTTAATTGGGCCAGGCCGGGCCAATAGCCCGGGAGGTTGAGAAATGAGGCTGAAATCATGTTGCGTTTCCACTGTCGGGCTAGTTGCTCGCAGCGCGTCACGCAAACACCCCCCCCAGAACGTCCCCCAAATCAAACGTCACACAACCCGCCCACTTCAGCAGGAACAAAAAACTCAAATTATAACCACAAACACAACCTGGCATCACTACGAGAGCTGGAAGATGGAGAACACCGAAGCGATTGCTTTTTTACTGTTTGTGGTCTGTTGGTGTAAGGCCAGACAGCGATCCCTGGATAAGGACATTAGAGTTCGGCGGCATTTATTTTTTCTTCTTCTTAGTGAGTTGATCAAGCGTGATAGCAAAACAAATGTAAGGGAAGAAAGCATCTTGTCTCCTCTTTACCTGAAAGGAAAACTCCGCCTTTGTACGTAACACTGCCCCGAAGCCCCAGTTGGCCCTCCTTGGCCCAAGGTATTCGGCGGGCCGAAAAAGGCCGGACGCTGGCCCCAAGGAAGCCCCGCTTTGGCCCGATTACGCCCCGGAAGTGATAGTGGAAACGCGACTGGCCTTGGCTCGCCCTGGCTCGCTCGCTTTAGGCGCGATAGTGGAAACGCGGCTAGTGTTACAACCCCTTTTTGTCTAGGAGTGTGGGGTTGCACATTTAACTGAGGAATTAGTTATCGCAAAAACTCAAAACCAAATTGTGATACAAAGTAAGGATGGACAGCAGAAATAAGTGGAGAAATACGTGATTTTATTTACAAAAATTGAGGGTGAATCAGTGAGTGAGGCATTTACAAAATATACAAGGTTAGTTAGAAAGACTGGCTATATGGGCGGTGCTAAAAATAACCAAACAAAACCAAACAGTCTTACTAATATTCACAACAAATCCCCTCTAAACCTAATCTAATAAACAAAACATATGAAAAAGAAAACTTCAATGTCAATGACGTCCTATCTAATCTACACTGACTAACACATTAAACCAAAACTACACTGGTTGGCACACACCCTCTTACCTGGTGTGCCTAGACAAATGTTAATCTACAATATGTATGTCACGTGACGTACTTACCTACCAGTCTTTCTAAACTCACAGGGAAACACGAGGTTAGGGAAGATATGGCGAATCAAAAGGTAAGAACAGACAGCAACAAACTTGAACAACAATAACAAAGTGTAAATTAAACAATGACGAACAATACTGATAAATGGGGATAACAAACTATCAAACACTAACCAAAGCACACCGAACAAACAAGCCACAATACAACAATTAATAGAGCAAAGTGTCAAACAAAGAGTCAGAGATTCTGCTCCTGAACTGACAAACTGAAAACCTTTTTAAACTGTAACTTGGGCAGAGTAGCAACCAATCAGGTAGCAGGGGAGTTGTGATTGGTTGTAGCAACAAGTGAAACAGCCAATCAGAGATGGGAGTAGGCGGAGCAAGTAGAGAAGTGGACTGGGTGACAGACAGAAACACATGATGAGACACAATAATGATCAATAAAATAACCAAATAAGTGCTGGCATGTAACAACAGTACCAGTCAAAAGTTTGGAATAGCTCAGATTTATTTATTTATTGTTTGAAAGAAGCATCTTGTGCTCACTAATGCTTCATTTATTAATCTAAAATGCTACAGTAATTGTTAGGGGGATCTGTGTATGCAGGAAAAGCTATTAAAAATGAACAGGCTTAGATATTTTAATTCAAGTTTATTTGTGTAGCGCTTTTCGCAGTCATTATCATTCTGAAGCAGCTTTACAAAGGGTTATACTTACAAACATTAAGTATAACTGCAGGTTAACTTCAATTATATTCAGTTGAAGTCAGAATTATTAGCCCCCTGTTTATTTTTTCCCCCAATTTCTGTTTAACGGAGAGCAGATTTCTTCAGCACATTTCTAATCATAATAGTTTTAATAACTCCTCTCTAATAACGGATTTATTTTATCTTTGCCATGATGACAGTAAATAATATTTGACTAGATATTCTTCAAGACACTTCTATACAGCTTAAAGTGATATTTAAAGGCTTAACTAGGTTAATTAGGTTAACTAGGCAGGTTAGGGTAATTAGGCAAGTTATTGTATAATGATGGTTTGTTCTGTAGACTATCCAAAACAAATATAGCTTAAAGGAGCTAATATTTTGACCTTAAAATGGGTTTTAAAAAATTAAAAACTGCTTTTATTCCAGCCGAAATAAAACAAATAAGACGTTTTCTAGAAGAAAAAATATTATCAGACATACTGTGAAAATTTCCTTGCTCTGTTAAACATCATTTGGGAAAAAAAAGAAAAAAAAAAAATTAAAGAGGGGCTAATAATTCTGACATCAACTGTACATAAGCTGTATTATGTCCTTCCAAACAGGTGATGTCTATGTCATGTTCACACCCCTGTGTTTGTTTAAAGGTGCCCTATAATGAAAATCTGGGTATACCAAGGCATAGTCAATTTATGGTGTTTATTGTAAAATATGATGCGCATGTTTCAAACAAACACATGTAGACTGCTGAATCGTGATAAATCACTCAAATCAGCTCAATTGTCATCCGCTGATATTAATTCCTGGCTGTGTTTTCTTTGACTGTAGCTTCACAATACAACGCATACATCTCTATCACTTTTGTTTGTCAAGTTTAATTACAATTTAGCCTTTATCCACAACGGATATGGTGAGCAAAATAGGTTAACATACTGTGATGGGTTTATTTTTGTTTATGCTCAGCGTACATCATGCTCTGTCTGCATGTGTGTGTGTGTGTGTCTATAAGAGCACCACGTCAGAGCAGAGCTCATTAACATTCATAACACAAGCCATATATGGTCAAACATGGACCTTCTGATTCTATGGGTATTTTATGGAGTTATAAATGAGCTTATAAAACCATTTCTGGAGATTTTTTTAAACTTACCGAAGCCATAAAACCTACTATGTATCAGAGAACAATTTAACTTATTAAACCAATGCAGTATATTATGGCAGCTTTAATTCATTTTTAATTTTGGTTTCTTTTCTGAAGCTCCGTCTTAATTATCCTGTTAGTTACTAATAAAGTTATTTATTGTCTCTATCTCGTGTCTCATTTTCTAGTTTAGCTTAATTGCTTCCTTTCATATACAGTTGAAGGAATTATTATCCTCCTGAATTATTACAAAATTAAACATTTTAATAACTGATTTATTTTCTCTTTGCCATAATGACAGCACATAATATTAGACTAGATATTCTTCAAGATACTAGTATTCAGCTTAAAGTGACATTTAAAGGCTTAACTAGGTTAATTAGGCAGGTTAGGGTAATTTGGAAAGTCATTGTATAACAATGTTTTGTTCTATAGACCAGTGTTTCCCAACTCTGTTCCTGGAGGCACACCAACAGTACATATTTTGGATGTCTCCCTTATCTGACCCATTCGTGTCAGGTTTTGGGGTCTTTTCTAATGTTCTGCTGAGTTGATTCAGGTGTGTTTGATTAGGGAGAGGTTGAAAATGTGTACTGTTGGTGTGCCTTCAGGAACAGGGTTGGGAAACACGGCTATAGACGATCCAAAACAAAAAAAAATCCCCCCCCCCAAAAAATCTATCTTCAAGTCATCTTAAAGAAATCATACTATTGTAGTATAAACCACAGAAAAACTAAATATCAATTCACAATGCCAGTATTGTTTGTATCGTTCTGACATAATATCGAATGCAATCTAATTCCCATTATTTAAAGAGCAGACCCCATTGACCACTTTTTTTAATTATATTTTATGCAGATGCAAAATGTACACACACACACACACACACACACACACACACACAGAGAGTAAAATTATGAATTATTTCCAAAAGGAGCTATTCAAGCCATCTCTGAGAAATTATTTTATCATATAATTTTTATTATTAGTATTAATCAGACTACAAAAAAAGTGAATATTGCAATGGTAGTGTTATTTTTAGTATCGTTCAGCCATAAAATCTTATGCAAACTAATTACCCCAATTTAAAGAGCAGACCCCGAGGATCAATCATGTTATATTTTATTTCATGTAGATGCAAAATCCTCACAAATAATGTAAAATTATTAATTATTTCCAAAAAGAGCTGTCATGTTATAAAAATCACAGAAAAAAACTAAACCAAATATTGCAATGCCAGTATTTTTTCCAGCCAAAATATCAAATGCAAACTATTTCCCTCTATTTTAAGAGACCCCAAGGATCAATCATATTTTACGCAGTCGCATGTAACACGTGGATGACAGAGACAACGTTAGGATCCAAGTGCAGGTTTATTCGGTAGTCAGGCAAGCAAGGGTCAACACAGGTGCAAACAGATGAATAAAGGCAAATCCAGAATCGTAGTCACTATAAAAGGCGGGAGGTCGGAAGGCAGGCAGTGAACATGGACAAACAGACAAACTTAGGTCAAAACACTGAGAAACAAGACTAAGGAAAACACGTTGCATTGTCACTTTACAGGTAAACAAGACTCAGCCAGGAAGTGAGTGTGTGTGCTGCTAAAGTAGTGTGTGTAATCAGTCCAGAAGCAGCATCAGCTGTGGGAGTCCAATCAGTGGAGACTTGGAGCAGGTGTGTGTGTGTGTGTGTGTGTGTGGCATGACTGAATATGTAGTTCATAAGACGTAGTCCATATGAAAGTGAGTTCTTACCAGCGACCTCTGGTGGTTAGAGATCGCTGGTAATCATGACAATGCAAAAATCACCACAATCAATGTTAAATTATTAATTATTTCCAAAAAGCTTCAAGTCATCTTAAGGAAATTATATATATATATATATATATATATATATATATATATATATATATATATATATATATATATATATATATATATATATATATATATATATATATATATATATATATATATATATATATATATATATATATATATTCGCAGTATAAATCAGAGAAAAACAAAACAAAAATAATTGCATTGCCAGTATTTTTCAGCCATACTGTAATATGAATGCAAACTATTATCCACTATTTATTCATTTTTATTTTTATTCATTTCCAAAAAGAGCTATTCAATCCAGAGGAAATTACTTTCATATAAATCACAGTATAAATCACAGAAGAAAAAAAAAATACACAAACAAAATATTGCAATGCCAGTATTTTTTACTCTAAGTATCGTTCAGCCATAATATCTAATGCAAGCTTACCCCTATTTAAAGAGCAGACCCAGAGATTCAATCATGTTTTATTATATTTTATGCAGATACAAAATCTCCACAATCAATTTAAAATTATTATTTCCAAAAAGAGCTATCAAGCTATATAAATTAAGTCATCTTAAGGAAACTATATTAACTGCAGTATAAAAAAAAAAATATATATATATATATATATATATTAAAAAAATAGTGCAATGCCAGTATTTTTTCAGTATCATTCAGCCATACAGTAATATCAAATGCAAATCATTATCCACTATTTATTTATTTATTTATTTATTTATTTATTTATTTATTTAAAAGAGCTATTCAAGCCATCTTGAGTAAATTACGTTCATATATTACAGTATAAATCACAGAAGAAAAAATAAATAAACTAAATATTGCAATGCCAGTATTGTTCAGCCATAATATCAAATGCAATCTAATTCCCACACTATTTAAAGAGCAAACCACGAGGATCAATCATTGAGGATCGGTGTTAAACCACCTCTGAAATAAGTTCCACCCTGAATAAAGCAGCAGTGCATGTCAAACAGCAAAAGCAACCAAACTTCAAACCTACTACAGTGCGAGATCTCAGAATAAGTGATGATAATTGCAAGAAAGGTGATGTAGTGTCAAAGCGGAAGGCAAGTAAAGGAGAGAAGAAAAAAAAAACAACAGAAAAAAAAGAGCAAGTGAAATTGCCCGCATTAGCATGCAGCAGAACATCTGGGGGTTTTTCCTGTTTCTAATCAGTCTTCCTGTCGTATGCAGATATAAGTGGAGGAGAAGAGCTGTGTTTCTCTCTCAGGTATAAAGAGTGCATGGCTGGCTGCTGTGTGCTCACTATATCAGCAAATGCAGATGCTTTCCTCTCTCAGATCCTTTGATGTCTTCTTGAAGACTTTTCCGAGGATCTGCAAGATGGCATACTTATATAACACATGCACAGAATCCTTGTGAGACTTGTGCTGTGTGTTTTTTTCTGATTTAAAATAACAATATGTTTTTGGGCTACACAATATATCGTTTAAGCACTGATAATGCAACATCCTCATCTGCAATACTCACAATCGCAGGATGAGCAACGTTGAGTCAGGATTATATTTGACATATATTGAACCATTCAGGCAATAGAAATAGTGCCATTTGTAACTTTATTGAGGTTTCATTTTATTGGATTATTTATAGAATGAAGACTATATAGTGTTGTCACGTTTAATTTTTCCAACCCAGGCTCATTATAGATACCCAGGTATATATTTCTGGGCACAGCGAAATGCGTTAACTTAGGTACGTCTTCTAGCAGTTTTTGTTTTTGCAATTCCACAAGAGGCCGCTGTGTATGCTTTTGATGATCATAAATTCCTCTTCTGTATCTTCTACTTGCGTAAATCCACCAGAGGTCGCAATATACACTTCAGCCGACCCGGAGTGCACTTCTGAAAACCTTCTTTAGCCAAATAAGTTTGCAAGTTTCATTGTTACAAACATGGTTTGTTGATTTGGTGTTTTACAAATCCGTCATTCCAACGAACATTCGCAAACTTGTATGCTTGCAACTACACCTCTTGAGTTGTAGTTACAAGCATAATTCCTGGTTGTGTTCTATTCCCTGTTATCTACCCTAAGCCCTATTCAACGTTCTGCCATTTAAGCTTGGAATGATTTAAAAAACAACGGATCTGCGACAGAGCAACTGTGGATTTGAGAAACACTTGTCACTACATTGTTCTTTTCGCAAACGATGCATCATACTACGATAGTTTAGCCAGGAGTTATGTTTTTGCTGTTTGGGAAACGCACTCCAGGCCAGCATGCTGTCGACTGAATGACCCAACCAATCACCACCTTTCCTAAACCCAACCGATAGTGTTTTCAAAAGCACTCTAGAAAAAGAAAAGAGGTCAGGGCTATGTGATTTCACCACGTTTTCAGTCTGTTGTTTATTCATTCGTTCATTTTCTTTTCGGTTTAGTCCCTTTATTAATCCGGGGTCGCCACAGCAGAATGAACTGCCAATTTATCCAGCATGTTTTTTTACGCAGCGGGTGCCCTTCCAGCCGCAACCCATCTCTGGGAAACATCCACACACACTCACTCACTCACACACTACGGACAATTTAGCCTTCCCAATTCACCTGTACCGCATGTTTTTGGACTCTGGGGGAAACCGGAGCACCTGGAGGAAATCCACATGAATGCAGGGAGAACACGCCAACTGACCCAGCTGAGGCTCAAACCAGCGACCTTCTTGCTGTGAGGCGACAGCACTACCTACTGCACCACTGCTGTTGTTTATTTGTTTTGTTTTGTTTTTTTGCTGTTGTTTTACCTAGTTTCTTGGCCCATTCTTTGCCAGACTCGAACCCCGTCATCACGGTCAACAACAATGTGCATCCCGAATCATCCAACGTACGTAGCGAGCTGGCAAACTGATGACACTGGAAAAGTGGTCTGTACAGAAGCAAGCGGTCAGCTGGTAGCACTAAAATGAACAGAAGCTGTCGGTGGCATCATACTGCTCAGTAGCATTTATTTTAAAGGGTCATGAAACCCCTCTTTTTCAGTTCAAGTCTACCTCAGAAATTTTTCAAAATATGCTCTGAGATGGGCGTGGAGCAGCGCTGTGAGCAGAGGGAAGAGTGGGCTTGGCAGACAGTGCAGGGGGAAAAGAGTGGAGCGAACTGTCAGCTGGCTCACAAAATGAGACACAAACCGTGCAGAGACCCATGATTTAATAGTTTACAAAGTTAAAATGCAAAGAAATAAACCGCAAGTAATTTAATGTCCTGCTACATTTGTTATGCGTAATTTCATACACACACACAATCACATTTTGTTATATCATTATAAAGATAATCGTGCTTATATAAACATTATAAATGAGGAGGATTTCTCTCCTCCTGAACCCCGGGTCTGAATGCAGACACAGTGGATAGCAAAGCAGTCTCTTGCCCTGTCTATTCCAACCATTAACCCTGTCGGTAATCTGGAGGATTTTAAACATTGGTGAATACAGCAGCACGGATAAAGGTGATGCGTCTCAATGGTAACGAACTCCACTGATAAACACAAGTCCGCCATTCACCTATTCACGTACAGCTCTCCAGACAAGAATACTTGCTGCAAACCAACAGCTTTGTTGTATCGGCCCGGACAGCATAGCAGGGAAAAAAACATGCAACAAACCCCGTGGATAATTGAAACAAACACATATGATCAGTGTCTCACCCAGCTTGGCAGGTCTGCTTTGCCTTCGGAAAGCATGTGTGATCATGAATAATTAAGCAGGCTCTTCTCATAGGATAAGAAAACTCCGCTAAGAATAATAAAAAACCGACGCGTCATCACTTCAATAGCAGTTTTGCGCTACGTCACCGATTTTGATCCCACACCCCAATTTTTCTTTTAAACCCGGAAGAAAATAATCTGACAAAAGCTCAAAATTATCCAGTTTACCCCACAATTAAGGCTGACAGGAGCTAACATCGTCTTATAACTGATGCTCAACACACAAATCTGTTAATATTTCAAAAAAGTACTCCAGGGTTTCTTGAACCTTTAAAGACGAATTGCAGCCATACGTACCTCTGGCTACATAATTTTTGCTCTCGATAAAATGTAGACAGGGGTACATATCCATAATGAGCCTGTGTTGGTTTTTTCCATTTCTGTATCTGAATACTTTTAGACTACTCAGAAAACCATCAGAGGTTGTTTCTTTATTTCTTCTTTGCACTATTGTATTTGTTTATGCTTGTTTATTATTATTTTTTATACATGATTCACTCTGCTACACAATTATCCCAATCAATCTAAATGACTGAATTCTTTTAAATAGACCTTTCAAATCATCTGGGGCCTCATGTACGAAGACTTGCGTTGAATTCATACTAAAACACTGCGTACGCACAAAGTGCATACGCAGTAAAAAGTTCAGATGTATGAAACGCTGCGTACGCAGAATCCCACGCATATTCTCTATGTACAGTACATCCGAATTAACGTGAAACTGAGCGCACGTGCACGAGCGCAAAACCCCTCCCTGACTCCTCCCCCTAATGAATATGGTAATGAGTCTACTTTGGCAAAACCAAACGAAAAAGCAGTGGCAAAAGAATGTGAATTGGAGGTGCTCCTTTCGGTGGTAGACTGGAGATAAACGGTGTTATTTTGTCCACCAGAATTAATAACAAAAGAAAAAAAAAAGAGTGGGAGAGTTTAGCTGGCGCGGTTAACGCGGTGGGGTCTGAACATCGCACTGTGAGTGAATTAAAGAAATAGTGCGATGTAAAGGTGTAAAATTTTGTAGTGTCCCGTTTGATTGACAGAGATAAAATAACTAAAGAGTATTTTTCAGCAGCGTTAGTGGTGTAGCTCGTAAAGCGCATGATATCATGTTTTGACACTATCAATCCTGAACTCGGTTCGAATCCAGCATCTGATGAACTCGTTCTTCTTTTTTCCCCTCACTACATATATGATTTTGCCTACTCTTCATCACGAGGACGACAAGTAGGAATCATTAATAAGTGTGTATATTGTGTTAACCGCATTTGTGCATCACATATTATTTGCACATTTATTGAATGGAAATGTTTCCGATTCACGTATGCAAATTCATCTTCAGATGGCGCCTTCGTAGCAGTGTGTGTGCAGTCGATCTCTCTGATTACATTGGGAAAACCGGTGATCGCTGCAAATTGCGCTTTAATGTTTTGTAGACAGTTGGTGTGGACCAACGCACACTCACGTTCATTTCATTGTTAGTAAATCCAAACGTGAGTGTGAAATCCGGTGTACGCAAAGTTTGTGTGCGTACGCAGCATTGATCCACGAGGCCCTTGGTAAAATTGATTTCATTTGGTAATATATAAATCACAGAAATCTAAATATCACAATGTCATATTTTTCCTAATACCATGCAGACCTAATACGTTCAACTTCAAAGATCATTCATTCATTCTCCTTTGGTTTAGTCTCGATTTCAGAAGTCGCCACAGCGGAATGAACCACCAACTAATCCGACATATGTTTTAATAGGCGGATGCCCATCCAGCCACAACCCAGTACTGGGAAACACCCATACACACTCATTCAAATACACATTCATACATTACGGCCAATTTAGTTAATCAAATTGACATATGCAGACCTAATATGAATGTGTTTGGACTGTGGGAGAAACCGGAGCACCCGGAAGAAACCTGGGGAGGACAAGCAAACTCAGAAATGCCAACTGGCCCAGCTGGAACTCGAACCAGCAACCTTCTTGCTGTGAAGCAACAGTGCTAACCACTGAGCCACCGTGCTGAAAATGACAATACATTTGCATTTGGCTTTATGGGTTTCTGTGCACTGTGATTTCCTACTGATTCAAAGGCTAATGGCTGAAGATGAGATGTTTCTCAGTGAAAAGGCTGCATTGATTGGTTTGCACAGCTGTATAGAGAAAACAAACATTGCTGAGGGGGGAAAAGCAAACAAACTCCCCATTCCTTAGCACTTTAAGTGAACGCTGTTCTTATGTAGGTTGTGAAGCACAACTGTAAATGTTAAAATTTCAATTAGTTTGATGTTGAGAAATTATGTGTATTGTTTAAGGGATTTTTCGATTAATGATAATTAAAGGATGTTTTGCTGAGTGTGGTTTTGTGCCGTTTAGTTCATTTAGTTTTTGTTTTTGCTAGTTCAAGTCCATTATGAATACATTTTTCACTAAAAACTACACTGTTAAAAATAACAGTAAATTAGAAGCTTTCCGTATTTTGTGACACATGTTTTTATTTTTATTTTTCCCTGTTTATTTCTGCTTTTGAATTGCATTATGGGAGCTTGATCTTTCTTCCAACAACTTTTACCCTTGAAAAGTTGTAAAAAGTGACATTTATGAACAGTAATAACAGTTTGCAGTGCTATATTGTCTGGGTTGGTGTTGTATATTACGCTACTAAAACCTCGTAATATACTGCCAGCACATTTTGTTACTTTTACAGACTTGCTTCTCTATATATTATTTCTTATCCATTATATTAAATCAAACTACTAAAATATGAATCAAATCTGTAGAGTTAATCTGTGGAGTTGAATTTCCAATATCAAAAGTCGACAGAGCAGAGATCAGCATGCCATAATGCTGAAACTGTTCATTAACATTTTTTTTTTACAGTCAATCTATAAATGGATCACTTACTGAGGTACTGCACAAATGTTCTGATGCTGCTTTGTTTGAAATTATTTTCACTGGTAAAACAATAAAAAAAAAAACAGAAAATAATCTTTCTAAAATATATCTCACCCAATATGAACTTCTTGTTTATTATACTGCAGAACAATCAGCATCACATTGGCGATTACGCTCACGCTCTGATATTCACAAAAATGGCTGAACTATATCATATCTTACAAAAAAAAACACAAACCCTCAATGATATTTGTCTGCTTTCATGACTTGAATTATAGACTCATTCTGACAGCATCTAAAAAGCCTTCATCACACAGTCAATGCGTTTCGTCTCTCAAGACAAAAAGTGTTTTGTTTGGTGTTTGCAGATTGACATACTCCATAATTCCAGCTCGCACATTATTAAAACCACAATTATCCTAATATTGTAGACAATAACTCACACAACCATATTGATTCATTCTGCACTGCAGACTTTTTTTCCAATGCAACCCATTAGGTTCAGAAAATATTTAGCAAAAAAACATGCACTTCAATTAGTGTAATTAATGGTGATTAATCGCATTCCAAATAAACGTTTTTGACATGATATATATATATATATATATGTGTGTGTGTGTGTGTGCCATTTATATTTCCTATTTTAAATTCATATATTTAATAGGAAGCTATACAATATTATTTATGTGCATAGATTAGTCAGTAATGAAGCCAACTCTAGAGCTTATCTAACAAAATAACTTACGATAATGATCCAAAAACTGGTACACCCAAATGTATACGTTATAGATAAATATGAAAATAAAAATAAATAAATAAATAAAAAAAGAAGGGAAAAAAAAAGGAAAAATTTAGTTAATTTTGTAGGTTGTGACCTTTTTTCTAATATTTTGCTTGAATTTAATTGTATCATCTTTCACTTTTTAAATATGTTTGGTGACTACAATCTAATTTGAATAAATATATAGGCTAAATATTACTGTTTTTTGTTTAAATGCACCAAAATACATAGCCTATATTCACTGAGAAATGGATAAAAATATTCATTTTCAAAATGGGCTGTACTCTATTATGCGGAGCACTGCACATGCATGCATATATTTTTAAAAAAAATGTATATATAACTTTAAATAAATTCGTAATAAAATTGTTTTGTACTTTTAGTTATGTATGTGTGTTTTCCATGTATCACATTATTCATACACACACACACCATTTCAATGTTGTCATGTCATTGGCCCATGAACAATTCCTGCTTGTTCTCAAACTACTTCATAACTTTAACAAGACGCAATTCAGTCATAAACTTAATGCTAAATTATTAACATAATTTTTCAATATGTGTATATATATATATAAATAAATAAATAAACACACATATATTGTCAAACTTTTTTTTTTTTTTTAGATGCGATAATGTAATTTAATGTCATTAATTATTTAAATATACTCTTCAAGGTTCAATGCTATGGATTTTTTTCAGCTGGCACTATCAGATTTTTACTTGCCCTGCCAACATTTTCAGGGGCCCCACCAAAATAAACAAACAAAAAAAAGTTAAAAGCTATTTCTATTGGTTGCAGGCAAATTAAACCAGTGACAAGGCAACACTGGCCCGATTGGGGCAGTAATGATTCTGTCTACTGTCTCGAGCGTCTCTCATGCTGGCCCCGACCATCGTGCAGTTGTTATGTTGAGCCCTGCTCTCATCTCAGCAGGAACACACTGATCAGTCTGTTTGCACACGATTAAAAATCTGAGTGTAAAAAGCTACAAGCTGAAGCATGAATGCTGCTGTTCTGTATACACATTTTCTGTTATAATTCATGAACCCTTGATCCATGAACATTGTGACACCGATGACTCAGTTTCCCGTGGCATACAAATATATGGATTCAAATGAAAACACATTTATCAGCAACACTGCAGTACTAACCAAGGCAGAAACCATTCAATTTGTTTATCATGCATCTGTTTAAAAAGTACAACATGAAATATGCTCTCATTATGAAATATCTCCTGAAAAGCAATTAAAGGGATTGTTCACCCAAAATTGAAAATTGTGTCATCAATTTATCTTGTTTCAGAGTTTTTTCTTCTGTTGAATACAAAAGGTTACTGTGAAAAGTGTTGAAAACCTGTAACCATTGACTTCCATTGTATTTCTCTTTCTTCCTACAAAAGAAGTGAATGGTTACAGGTTTTCAGCTTTCTTCAAAATATCTTCTTTTGCGTTAGAATAAAGAAACTCAAAGGTTTTGAACCATTTTGAGGGAGAGTAAATAGTAGTGGTGTAACAGATTTGGTTGATCTGTAATTTGTACGGATCACAAGCCACGATTTGGAACACACGTGACCTGCGGATTAATCCTTTTTCTTTTTGACTTGTAGATTAATCCTAAATTTGTAACAATCACAAAGAGATTAAGAAAGAGATTCAGTCTTTAGTCTTTTAAGTTATTTATGATGTTACAAACAGTCAAATAAAGCAGAAGTATTGGCATAACAATATATAGTTTAGATAAAAACACTGATGTTTATGGTCAAGATTAAAATTACCTTCATATGCGTTTAACTTGACACGTTGTAGCAGCAATTACATTATTTAACCAATAGATGGCAACAACCATCCATCAAAAATATGCCACTGAATAATTCTTCAAAAATGAATTCTTCATCTAGCAATGAAACGAAGTTTTATGAGTGAACAACTGAATCATTTACCGAAAATGACACTAGAAATACTGGTTGACACTATGAAATGACACTAGAAAATATGGTTTGTACACTTAACAATGTTAGATTTCTATATCAGCAACAGTAGTAACAGTGAATTTTTCACAGTACTGAATATTTTACTATTCATTTTTATTTAGCTGATTATTTCTTCATTTTATTTTTAATAAAATTACAGCTTCTAAGTTCTGTTTGTTAAAACTAAAAGTTTCTTGCAGTACCGTTTCTGTAATAAATTTAAAGCAAATGACATTTGTCTCCTCCCCTTTTTGGCAGATTCGAAAAATGGAATGGTCCAATTCGTGACGTAAAAATTAGAATGTGATCCGAACAGTGAGATTTGTAATCCGTTACACCTCTAGTAAACAGTGAGCAAACTAAGGTTGTGTGAACTTTCCCTTTAACCACACTTCTGGCCATGTACAGCAGTATTAATTTATGAAGATGACAATTTACAATATATTGCAATATTAAAAGTGTCGTGTGTGCTTGAACAGAAAACCATAAGGTAGCCTAGTATCAGAAAATTAATCTAATAACACCCGTTGCACCTGTTAACATGCTACATAGCGAGTTTAGATTGTCAAGTGTACAAAACAATGAATCTTTTCTGCGTCTCATCACCTCAACAGTACAACGTATAAATCCAATTTTACATGGATTGTGATAAAACACTTGAGGGTTTACACTTAAATAAAGATTTAAAAAAAAAAAACAACAGGTTAATCTAATACTGAATATGCATGTTGTATTCGTACTGTATGCTGTCTAAACCATTGAAACAATGTGTGAAAGCTGCTAAATCACATAGAGAATGATTTGAGGGTGCGGTATTTTGATTTTTGTATTTTATATATAGTAAAACACACATGCGAGCAGTGTAAATATGATATTAGCCTAATATTTACACTACTTGACCAGAATAAAAACAAACATGAACGTTTTTAAGATTCTTGCCCCCCCGGAAATCCTTGTTCAGTTTGGCTTTAAACACCTTTTGCTCAGATTTTTTGTCTCTCTCTTCTGCATGGCTTGTTATAACTTTTGGAGGGCTTTAGTACTCTAAATGTTTTTATTCCGACGGATTAGTACAGTCTAAAACATGACAATAACTCTGAGGGTTATACTTTGAGTGCTGTGAATAGTTTGTAAGGCCTGGCTCACTGTGATCAAAGTAGTTTATTAAATTCATAACAGTAAAAACTGACGGGCGCAATATGGATTGACATTAACAGAAAATTATAAAGCCCAATATAGGCTACTCTGATTCTGAATATTTAACTGTGATTTTATTTATGTTAATATTTTATTTAACAGACCAGTTTTGGCACGTTTGGAGGGCTTTAGTATTTTAAATGTTTTTATTTCTGTCTGACCGATTAGTACAGCCTAAAACATGACAATAACTGATCGTTTTTAGCTGCAATAATCAGCTAAATATGAATTTTGTTTGCTTCAGTTGCGTATAGTTTACGTTCTGCTCTCCACTATGGCAAACTGATCACATCATGAAAACTCTCTGTTAGACAAATATATAATTTTCTACCTTTCAATACGATTTGCCAAGTTAAAAAATGTATTCTTACCTGATTTTTATCTGACTTCTCCTTATCACTGCGGTCAACTTGTTATTATCTTTCTTCTTTTAGCATTTTGGCGGTTTAGCACACCTGTTATGAAAAGCTGAAATTAGCACATGATCACACGACTGCGCTTTTTGTAGTACTCAAAACTTTTTTACTCCTGTCTGACCGATTAGTTCAGCCTAAAACATGACAATAACTGATCGTTTTCTGCTGCAATAATCAGCAAAATATGAATTTCGTTTGCTTCAGTATCATTGTTTACATTCCGCTCTCCAATATGGTGGGCTAATCACATCACGAAAATACTCTGTTAAACAAATATATAATTGTATAGCTTTCTATACGATTTGCCAAGTTAAAAATGTATTCTTACCTGTTTTTTTCTGACTTGTCCTTACCACTGCAGTCAACATGTTATTCTTCTCCTTCTCCTTGTATTTAGGCGTTAAGCACACCTGTTATCAAAAGCGGAAATTGGTCACATGACCGCGCTTTTTCGTCATTATAAAGAGCGCGTGAACAGCTTTGACTGTTTGAAAGAAACATAAGAAAGTAGAACCACTGCTGAATATGACTGAGGGCAGCAGTAATTTAGTAAAAAATATTTAAAAACAGGACTGCGTTGAACATGTCTATGAATATCACCAATCACTATGGATTATAAACTCATTTGGATGCTGTTTCCTGGACGACGGACGCACGTTTACCTCAGAAACAAAAACAGGTTAGCGCACATTTATTATTAATTTAGCGCTGTTAGTGTTTGTACTTCGACGCAAATCTTTTTTTTATATATATATATATCACGAATTATTACATTAAGAATAACATTAAATTGTATGTCGTTAGAGTTTACAGAACTAGTAATGTCAGAAAGACATGTAAATGTACACAAACCTGCAGCCTGAGGGCGGGAATCGTCTTTTGTCTATTAAACTTCGGTTATAAACTCTCAAACTATATTGAAGTTTAAAAGACCTGAAAATGTACATGTGGTCGAGGACACAAATGATTTTAATGCGTAAAGTGGATATGTTTCAGAGAAAAAAGCAGAACTATGTAAAAAAACGTGTTAGATATAATAAAATTATGTAGCTTTGCTATAATTTATAAAATGTAACAAATGTTTAATGTAAGAATAAAGTAAAAACGTTTAATACATACAGTTTCAATGTTTAATATATTAATATACATGTATATTAAATATATACATGCATGCATTACATTAAATTATAAATTGTTTAAATTAAATAATTTGAATTTAATATTTAAATGTACAAATAGAAAATATCTCCATAATTTATTATATATATATATATATATATATATATATATATATATATATATATATATATATATATATATATACAATATAATATATATACAATATAATATATAATGTAAAATAATATAAAATAATAAATTTATTAATTAAAATAACATTTTATTCAAGATTACGTGTTTTAAGATTGCGAAAGGCTTGTATATTGCATATATATATATAACATTAAATTGTATGTTTTTGTGATTTTTAAATTGCTTTATATTTTATGTACAACTTTTTATATATATGAATTTGCAAAAGATTATTTATTAATTTAAGTTTTTATAGTGTTTTCTGATGTTATTTTATGTTCTTGCTGGTTGTCGATGTAATTGCTTTCTGCATTACATCTACTGGGATGTTTTGAGTGACAAAATAAAGGAAACTGAAACCATTACAAATCACCTTTAAAAATATGTTCCTTACCGTTTTTAAAAATCTGTAAATGGTCAATAAAAGCCCATTGTGAATATACATGATTTGTTTTGATTTTATAATTGAATGTATACTTTAATAAGATCCCTCAGTCTTTCATGTTGACATTCAGAGCACAGAGACTCTCTGTAACCTTGCAGTTGTCACTCTTGTTTACACCTTGATGTGTGAATGTAAGCGTATGCAGCCTTTTAAAGCAGGACTGGCTGCTGTGGATGTAGTGATGTGCTGTTCTGTCATGTAGAGTTTGTTTGGCCTAAAGGACATTGCAGGTGACACTGAAATCTGGGCTTTGCGTCGTGGTGCATGTGTTGAGCTTATTCTCTTAATGAGTTATAGGTGTGTTTTGAGAATAAACCAATCAGAGTCTCATCTCCCATTCGCTTTAAGAGTCCGTTGCGTCGCGCCATTGTGCATTTGCTATTTACATGGGAGACTTTGTAAGTGGAAAAACTGAATGCTTCACTAGCCAGAAAAGTTAAACAGAGCATCTGCAGCGCGAGAATGAGAGATGAGCCTCCTCATTATTTACTTTCACTTTCACTCTCTTTCGTGGATAAGGATACATGTTGTACGCACAGACATCCATTAGCCTGCATAATTAATTTAATTTGAGCGCAAAGATTTGTTTCAAAACTATTTCTAAATTCAGTTCTAATTTCCAGCAATTAAATAAATGAACAATAATAATGAAGTGGGGTCAAAACACTGAGATATATCCAAACACACATGCTGTGCACCATATGGTCCAAAACCTGACAAGTGGGCAAATCTAAGCTTTTTTTAAAATAAATCAAATATAATAAATCTGCATATAATAAATAACACTGCTAATAATAATAACATTATAGATATTTGTGTATTGCTGTACATCCTTGTGTGTTAGACCTAAGCAATGTGTAAGTGAGGTGCTACAACTAACGCGCTCCTGCGTTGGACTTTAGACTTTCTCTAAGCTGGTATATTGTGCAGTCTATTTTAATTCCTCAAAATAGCAATGCACCAGTACTGTGCTTTAACACACCTCCTTTTTTTAGTCCAGAACGCCTATGGGCGCACATGAGCGCAAATGCATTTGCTATTTAAACAGCGTTGTGCAAAACGTCAAAATGACACTTGCGTCGAGCTGAAACTAGCAATGAACATCGTGCCTTGAGCTGGGTGTCTGATAGGGCCTGGTGTCAGCGAGTGGAGTTGCTTAATGAATGAATATAATAATAATAATAATAATAATAATAATAATAATATATCAAATAAATTGTTTGTGGATACATTTTGGAGAAAACTCATGAAAATGTTTGGTGAAAATGTTCTCTGTTCTGCCATTTTGCCAATAACATCTCATCGTGACATCTCGCATGGTTCAATAGCATCTCGGTAACTGCAAGTTACACCTTTAAACTACAATGTACACCCCTCTGTTTTATGCCCCAGTCTTGCAGTTCGCAGACAGATCCACTTGATTGTGTAAGGCGTTTTGGTAATGAAAGAAATCAATCAAAATAAAAAAAGAAACCATGAAGAATGAGAATTGAGAATGAGAAATGAGACTCCATGAGAATCTCAATCTTCTCTTCATTTACCGATCACCGATCACACTTCACTTAAAGTAAATTAGCTTTTTTTAACAGTTAAGTTTGCAGACTTATTTAGGAAATTAGGTTTAAAAAGGTGGTAAATGTCAAGTCAAATGCTCCAGATGTTGTTTATAATATCTAGAAGAAATACTTGTTTGTTTGTTTTTTATTACTATTTTATGTTTGAGATTTTTAAAAGTTGAAATCACCCACAGTGTGTATTCCTGTTGTGCTTCATTGGATAATTTTTCTATGTGAAAACAGCACTAAAATACATCCTGGATATGAGTAACATTCTGAATATTCCTAAAAGTCACTCTAAAAGTTTAATTAATAATAATGCACTGTATTAACTGCCCACAAATCAATATTGTGCATGGTCATTATCACATTATATTGAATTATTAAATATTATTAAAGTATTCACTTTTTGAATCTTGATCTGACTGAAGTTTTTGAAAACCCTCTGAATATTTGTCTGTTTTCTTTTTAACCCACAGATGTGTGTGTGAGTAATGATTTCCTGCCATTATATGAATTCTCAATTTCATGCAGAGCTTAGTTATGCTCCAGTTCTCCACCAAAATACATGAATGATAAACCAATTAGGACTCTTTGAGTGTGCTGGAGGTGTGTGTGTTTGTGTGCATGCATGCGGAGTCAAGAAGTTCAGCACTTTATATGAATGTTAATAGCTGTGCTTTTGTGATCATCTTTAATATTTATAGACTTTCTAACAATTTTTTTTATTTGCATGGACACTCGTGTGGTCAATTGATTATTTTATTTTATTTTTTTCGATTTTATTTCCTTTTTGCTTGTGATTTGTTTTTTTATAATGGGACAGAATTGAGTATTCAGTAGGTGCACGTTCAGTTGATGATGTGTGCTAATTATTATGTTATATTATATTTGTTAAATTATATTTAAAATAGTTTTATATTTATTAATTAGTTAGAATTATATTTAATTTAAGTTTGTATAATAATTTTATATAATTGAATTTTGTTAAGTAATAATTTAAATTGTGTTAATATTAAATTGGAAATATATTTATTTAAAATACTTTTTATATTTATTTATTTATAATAATTTAAATAATATAAATGTTTATATATTATTTGCATTTATTTATTTTGTTAAATACTATTTTTAGTTATAATGCATATTTATTATTTAATTGGAATTATATTTGTAATATTTTCAATTTTTTATTTATTTATTTATTACAATATTTTACTCAAATTTGTATTAATATTTAGTTTTTAATTTTCCTTTTTAACACCCATATTTTCATTTCAATTAATTATATTAACAATTTATGGTGAGAGCTTGACAGAAAAAGACCTGTTAAAGCTAAATCTATTCTTGCATAAAATTCATGTATGATTTCGCAAGTCATTTGCTTTTTTTTGTTTAATACAGCTTGTTTATTGTTTACTTGGCTAGAGTCTAAGAACAAAGTGTTCCAAGAAATGAGCCAAATCTGACAAAACGGAACAACTGTGGATGAGATGCACACTGTATTATTATATTTGTTTAGAATTTTTGCATTTTGACAAATTCATATGCTGTATTAGTATTATACTTGTTTAGATTTTTTTACGTTTTGAGATGCATGCACTGTATTACATTTGTTTTAATTTTTGCATTTCAAGATATGCATCCATTAGGATTTATATTTGTTTTTAGAATTTTGCATTTTGAGACCTGCACACACTATCAATATTATATTTGTTTAGTTTTTTTGCATTTCAAGATGTGCGTACACTCAGTATTATATTTGTTTTTAAATGTTTGCATTTTGAGAACGGCACACAATGTATTATATTTGTTTAGATTTTTGCAGTTTGAGAGATTCATACACTAATATTAATATATTTGTTTTAGAATTTTTACATTTTGAGAGAGACACTGTATTAATATTATTATATTTGTTAATTTTCGCGTTTTGAGCGATGCATACTCCGTATTAATCTTATATTTTAGATTGTTTCGCATTTTTAGAGATGCATACTTTATATTTGTTTAGAATTATTGCTTTGAGAGATGCATGCACTATATTAATATTATTGTTTAGATTTTTGTTTTGAAAGATGCATACACTTAATAATAATATATTTTAGAATTTTTGCATTTTGACAATGCATATACTGTTATCTTATTTATTTTGAAATTTTGCATTTTGAGAAATTCATACACCATATTAATAATATTATATTTGCTTTGAATTATTGCATTTTGTGAGCTGCATACACTAATATTATTGTATTTGTTTAGATTTTTACATTTCAAGAGATCCATACACGTTATTATATTTGAAGTTTTGCATTTTAAGAGATGCATACACTATTAATATCATATTTCTTTAGAGTTTTTGTATTTGAGAGATGCATACACAGTAGGGGTGTGATATGGAAAAAATGTCATATCATGATTTGTTTCTGGGGAAATCACGATGCACGATTTTTATCCTGACTCTATTTCAAGTTGGTTGGTTAAGACTATTTTGCAAATTACAAAGGTACAATACAAACTAATGTCCCCATATAAACATATACTCTTACCGTGTATGTTTAAGAATATTTTTATCAGGGCTCTGAAACGCTTCAAGAACGGAAACAAAAAACAGAAACGAATGACATTTTGCAGGAACAGACACAAAAAAACGAAAACAAGATCAACTTTAATCGTTATGAACAGAAACATTTAAAGTTAAACGGTTAATAACATTATTTTATCGTTCTCTTTATTATATGAATTTGTGATACAAAATTTAAATTAATTTAAAGCATGTGTACAAATGCGATGATGACGCATACAACGTAAAATGCTCGCGAAGCAGACGTTAAAAGTGAGAGCCGTTTCTGATGCGACAAGCTTGTCTTAAAGGTTACCGAGATCCTGCTCTTTCATGTACAAAGGTATGTTTCGGTTATTGCTATTAAAACTTGTATTTATACAAAATGAATTATTGGTTGTCGATTGTTTTTAGATGGGTCTCCATAAAGAAAATCCTTTGGTTAATATTTCTCTAATGACAAATCATCTGATAAATCGATCTGTAATATTGAAGGATGAATGGCAGATCATAAACATGATAAATAAAGTTTTGAATTATATGATTTATTATCAAACCACTCAAGCATTTTCCATTCAGAGAATAACAGTATTTAATAGCTTAGTCATTATAAACAATCCATTAATACTGAAGAAATAATCGAATATGCAATATGATCCGCATAATGATCACAGTAAAATGAGATAAGCGCTCGTTTTTATATAGATATAACCAAAAGCAAGTTCATATTATAAATATTTCATTAACAATACTTATCGGAAATTTATTGAATTTTAACCCATCGAATATATATTTTTTTAGTTGCACCTAAAAGAAATCAGGGCACTCTAGAGCCCTGCAATACTTTGTAATAAAATAACGTTATTAACCGGTCTTTTTTTCTAGAAAACAGTTTTTGGAATGTTTTGTTTAATAAGGAACGCAAGAACAGAAAGGAAAAAATATAAATTCTGCTCGCAGTGAACCAAATGGATTTTTTTTCATATTTAAAGCCTGCTGTATACAAGGTTCTTGCAGCTTTTCCAACTTCAAATTCCAGCACTTTTCAAGCACTTTCAAGATGCATTTTTATGCTTTTCCAGCACCTAACAACCACGGTAAATTACATTTATATATGTTGTATGTACTTTTTCACAATTAAATCCATTGTGCTATTTTAAAAAACACAATATGACATTTCAACTTTTATTGTTAAATACTTTGGAGCATAGATTTATTGGGATAGTTCACCCAAAAATGCTAAAAAAAATAAATAAATAAATAAGTTTGGTCTCTTTCTACCTAAAGTTGATGTCTCAAAAAATTAGCTTACAGTCAGATTTTGTTTGGGTGTAGTACCAAACTTTCATGACCAGTCGTTCATGATCTTTCATGTGCATTGCTATTCAATATTCATGTAACAAATTAAATCATTGCCACACAGCCCGAGAATATTCTTGCTGCAAATTAATGAACTGTTTATTAATGAACTATGCCAATCATTTTTAAAATCATTCACCAAATATGGAAACCACAGTTTGCAAGTTTTCATTTAATATTACTTTTTTTTTTGTTTTTGTTATTGTTTTATTTATTTACTTTATATTACTTTAGGTTAGGACTAATTAAGGTACAGTTGTAACTGTATGCAAATGTCCCACCTGTCAAAGGGTGACAGTTAAGGGGTTAAAGGGAAACATGTTTAATGGTTGAAAATGTATCGCGTCTCTTTAAATAGTCTTGACATTTTATATAACCTATATATAAATGACAAATAATCAATGGCAAGGAAGTGCCCTTTAGACTGTCGAGTTTAGGAAAAAATTAAACTGCACTGAACAAAATATAGTAACTAGCAAAAAATATTAACTAGCTTATTCAGGATTAGGCCAAACATAATATAACCTAATATTTGCAAACGTCATCTTAAAAAGAGTAATGGTCTTTTCATGAGCTGCAATATTAGTTTAATCTCAGTTAATGCAGGCCCTTTTGCGATTGTGAACGTGCTTCAGTTGAGCAACGACAACATCATGACGAATAAATGAAGGATTAAATAGAACATCTCGTGCTTAAAAAGGGTGGCAAACGCTGTTACCTGCAAAGCTAACTCCCTCAGGCTTTACAGTGAATGGCTTTAGTCATTTTCATAGCGGACTTTAACCCACTGGAAGTCTTTTATCCACTCTTTCAAAAGTGTAAATGGTGGATTATAATTCACCACATGATCACTGATCAGATGTGCCGTTATTTGTAACTTCAGGTGGTTTGCAAAACTAACATCTGTCAGTGTTGTTTCATTCTCTCGTACTCAGACCTTTACATTTTCGCGCCTGTAGCTCCCTGTCATTTGAAGGAAAGCGTTGACTGAGTGATTGACAGCTGATATTAACCAATCCATTCGCGTTCAGTTCAAGAGCAGTGGGCCAATCAGAAGAGCTTTAAGGCGAGGCAGGCATTCCAGGGTTTGTTTACTGCAGCAAGATGACATGACGACTGTTTTAAACTATTCCTAAGCGCTGCGTTTGGCGTTTTAGGTGCAAATATGCATTCTGTGTAAATGTCTCCTAAATCTGCGCATCCGGTGAATTTAGAGCACTGCAATTTCTTGAATGCCTTAAACACTGTATTAAAAATCAAGCATTTTCCAGGATTTCCAGCACCCGTACGAACCCTGCATATATGACGATACAACGATTTTTCTGAGAAAGTGGATCATGCAGTAATTTTTACAGTCCACGATCAATTAGTGTTATCGCACAGCCCTAATACACAGTAGGGGTGGGCGATATGACCTAAAATTAATATCACGGTATTTTTCATCTTTTGAACGGTGACGGTATAATATCATGGTATTACTTTCAATAGCAAAATAATCTACATCTCAAGGAAGAACGGACAAAAGAAAGTCTCACTTCTATCGCTCTTTAAAAGTTTTGGTTTGGGTCATTGTAAATGCTCAGTCTCGTTATGAACTGATCTTCATTTCTCTGTGTTGGTGGAATAAAGCAGGCGAGTCAGCCGCACCAATTTATGAGCAGACAGAGCAGGATTCTCATGATGACCACCAGCGCAATTCCGCTCTTTGTTATGAGCCGTAGTTTCAGTGTAAACTTAGTAAAGGCGAGTTTCTTTGGCGATTATGTGTACAGTGTTAGATTTTATATTTAGCGGACATTTGCGCTGAACACGCGGTGAATGCAACGCATCGAGATTCGGGCACCTTCTCCGAAAACACTCGATTGATCTCAGCTGGCGGATCAACATTCACCTCATGTCATGATCGCTGTCATCTGCGCCATTATTATTATTATAACTTTAGGTGAGGTTTGCAAACCTGTGCACTTTTCACTCTTCAGCCGTTTGCATTTCCTGCGGTAACAAAAGCTCCCTGTTATCTGACAGCGGGAAGCGTTGAGTGACTGACAGCTAATATGAACCAATACAGCAGCAGGGTAGAGCGATTCAGCAAGTTTTTAGAGAAAATCAAATCAGATTGCACTACAACCATTATATTCAGACACACAAATGCTCCCAAATATATTATGAGGGCGCATAGATTAAATTTCGGGCGCTCATGCGACCAAAATGGTTGCAATTTCGAGCCCTGTAGTATAAGGACATGTATTCAGACCACAACTGAACGTTTGAAGAAAATTGAATGCCTTATTATTTAGAATTAGCTATTGTTGATGTAAATGCAGCCGTTCAAGGTGCATAATTGATTTATTACGGTATTGACGGTATTAGAAAATCCATGTTGTGGCGCAATGTCACACCGGTGATGACTATGACACCGGTGTACCGCCCACCCCTAATACACAGTATTTATATTATTAAATTTGAACTTTGCTGCATCTTCCAATGCATTGCACGTACAGTAATGTTTACATTTTAACAGTCTGTACAAGCAGCATGCTGTTAGCTCTCAGTTATCGCCCAGAAAAAGTGCTCTGCCTTTTGACTTCTGTCTTTATGAATTCAACAACCCCAATGCAATGCAGTTTGTTATCCGCTACAATATCTGTAAATTGACTGGCAGCATTTACAGCCCGGAGTCAGTTTTGCACATCTGACACTCTGCACTTTCTTTCTTCTTCTCTGTAAAAGCAGCTCTAGTTCAGTCAGGTGCGGGAAGATCATGAGCGGATGGCCATAAATCTCCATGGCTCCAATCCAGATCTCAGTCATAGATGTGTGTTTGACAGCTCTGCTAACAGACATGTGCTTGAAACACAGCAACGTGCGCGCGCGTGTGTGTGTTTGTATTCAGGCTCACAGTAATCCATCAGTGATACGACTGCTCATTCATCCTTGTCAGAGCTGAAATGAATTGAAAAGTGCATCACAACTGTAAAACAAACAGCCGAAGCACTGAGAAATACAGCAAAGAAAGTTTTGATAAGATGTTCTCTGTTTGTGAGGTGAAGTGACGGATCACAGGGGCTGAGCTGCTTGATTTGTTTGTGTTGTGACACTGCATTATCACACAAGTTCCTTTGTATGCAGTTGGATTTGAAGACAAAAGTATTTGCCCTCCTGTGAAATTTGTATTCTTTTTCTAAAGTTTTCCCAAGTGATGTTTAACAGAGCAAGGACATTTTCACTATTTCAGATTGCATTTTGTGTTCTGGATAAAAACTAATGTACACTTTATTAGGTACACCTTACTAGTACTGGGTTGGACCCCCTTTTTCCTTCAGAAATGTCTTAATCCTTCGTGACATAGATTCAAGAAGGTACTGGAAATATTCCTCAGAGATTTTGCTCTGATGATAGCATCACGCAGTTGCTGCAGATTTGTCGGCTGCAGATCCATGATGGGAATCTCCCATTCCACCACATCCCAAAAGTGCTCTATTGGATTGATTTCTGGTGACTGTGGAGACTATTTGAGTACAGTGAACTCAGTGTCATGTTCAAGGAGGGGCACCCGGTGTGGTCTTCTGCTGCTGTAGCTCATCCGCCTCAAGGTTGGACGTGTTGTGTGTTCAGAGATACTCTTCTGCAGACCTCGGTTGTAACGAGACCTTATTTGAGTTACTTTTGTCTTTCTATCAGCTGGAAAAAGTCTGGTCATTCTCCTGACCTCTGGCATCAAAAAGAGATTTGCACCCACAGAACTGCCGCTCACTGGATATTTTCTCTTTTTTGGACCATTCTCTGTAAACCCCAGAGATGGATGTGCGTGAAAATCCCAGCAGATCAGCAGTTTCTGAAATACTCAGACCAGCCTGTCTGGCACCAACAACCATGCCACGTTCAAAGTCACTTAAATCCCCTTTCTTCCCCATTCTGATGCTCGCTTTGAACTGCAGCAGATCATCTTGATCATGTCTACATGGCTAAATGCATTGAGTTGCTACCATGTGGTTGGCTGATTAGAAATGTGCGAGCAGTTGGACAGATGTACCTAATAAAGTGGCCGGTTAGTGTATATTATTTTTCTTTGAATAAAAGCAGTTAATTTTTTACAAATATTTTTGGGGATGCAATATATATTGCTCATACTTAACTAATGTCAGCAACATTTTAGCTGATTGCGCAGCTTTTGTCATCTCATCAAATTTCTGTTGGAAGTAGGAAGTCACAACGCAAGATATGCAATGTTGAGTCTGAATTCTAGTTGAACAGGAGCTACAGAATTGTATTTAATTTATGTATTTATATGAAATGTATGATTTATACAAAAAAAATCTTTCTTAGAGTATTATTTTCTTAAATATTATTAATAGCCTGCTTAATAATAAAATATTTAAAATAAAATATTCAATACTCATTTAACATTGTTAAAGTCAAACGTAAAAAAACAACCTTCACTGCTGTTGCTGATAATGCTAAATGTATAGATGTAATATTATAGTCTTTACTACAACAACACGTTATTATATGTATTTATTTAGTCTCATTTTTAATTCATTATCCAACTGATCCTTCATAAAACCTTCACGTTTCCTTAAAAGATTAATCATTTTTGAAGAAATATTCAATGACGTATTTTCGATGGATGTTTGTCACAACTTATTGGCTTAAGCATGTAAATGAAATAAAATATCTATTGTTTTCATTTCTGAATGAAAGGTAGTCAGTTATACTGTACCTATTTAAATAACTAGATCATGAAACCGCCATGAAATAAAATGACTCCTACAGTGAAATACAATCTTATCTGTTTAATTTTCACTGTCAATAACTGTGGCTGAGTTGCTGGATTATTTTACTGTGACTAAACGTAAAAAAAAAAGTATCATTACACAGTTCTTTTATATACAGTTAGATATGCATGTAACCACATAAATGCAGGACATTCACGTGAAGTAATCTTCTGTATCCCAACAGCTTGATTAGCCAGATAAACCCCACACACCTTTAAGAGCACCCTTTGTAGATGTGCTTGACTTTCAGCTCCTAAAACAAGTGAAAGAAATCCAACAAACACGCATGAAATGAGAAACCAAAGCCAAAATGCAAATGTAATATTATTTTTCTTGAAATGTTTATTTTGTTTGTTGCCATCGGTGACAGAAATTCTACCAGCTTCATTTACATCAGATGACTCCTGCAGAACCTCCTCTCTAAACACCGCCTGATTTACATAAGAAATAAATGGCAAGTAATTACCAAAAGCAGATATTTACTCGTTACTATTGCATATCACTGCATTTTTAATAATTACACCTTGCTGTCTTAGATTTGGACAGCGTGGGAATGCAAATTATATCTTTAATATCTCTCTCTACATGTTGTAATACCGTATAGCAATGTTATAATTTCCAATTTTAGTCAGATTTGAGCAAGTTTTTCCTTGTTACTGTATGTGTCATTTTGTCTGTCTCAGTAATTTTAGTCATTATTAGTCATTGATTTATTGTAATAAAAGTTCTTAAATTGCTAATTTTTGATTTCAGTTTTAGTTAAAATTCAGCTTGCTTTTCTTATTGATATATTATTTCACTTCATCTATACACTGTAAAAAAAATATGATCAGTTAGTCATGACAGCATTAGGGTTGGGCCGATAGACGATGCCATCGCCGATGGCCGATAGACACCATGATGCTGAGCCGGCATCACAATCCTCCACCAGGCCCCCTCGCAAATCCACTCGCAAAAAATACACACCGAGGGCCCGTTTACACTAAAACGTCTCAGTTTTTAAATGACATTTTAGAACGAAAATGATCCACATTCACTCTGGTGTTTCACCTAGCATTTCTGAACAGTCCTCCAGTCCACATTACCACTGAAACACATATTACGTGACCACACACAGACATACACACTGTCATGTGCTCGAGACAGTGGGTCCAGGCAGTCAGCGGGTCAGTACACTGCTTCAGTCTTTCGCTTTCACGCTTGTACTTAGTAATTTTGTTAAAAACCTCAGATACTGTTGGTTGGTTCCTGTTGGTTGTTCACCTTTTTTGCCAACCAAGTTTGTGGACGCCATTATAACGACACAGATCACTCTGCCTATTCATGCCAGAGTCCTGCGGAAAAGTGATTGATGGGTGATAATTTGTGTGGAACTTTATTTATTTATGATTTGGTTATGGGTAAAACTAAGAACATGTGGGTCAGGTAGTCCAAACAGTAGGCTACAAATAATTAATTCGTTATGAATTAATTAATTATTCATAAATGGCTAATTCACTGCCACCTACGACGACGATGTCATCGTCCATCGCGATGTTTCATATTAGACATCGTACAATGCCATATTGGTCGACATCGCCCAACCCTAGACAGCAGATGTTTTTAGGTCATTGTAACTTATTAGTTCCAATTCAATTTATTTATATAGCACGTTTCCAACTGCCACAAGGCCACACAAAGTGCTTTACAGAGAGAATACAAACAAGCAGTATGGGCATAATAACCAAAACAGCAATAGGCTGTAAAATAGGTTATACAGAAACAGTTTGGTTTCAATGCCTAAAATAAGAAGGTAATTGACCCTTTAAATAGTTACACTAAAACAGGATAAAAAATGAGACTGTTGCCCCCCCCCCCCCCCCCCCCCTTTAATTTAGAATTAAAAATTACAGTGACTAAGCCATTGTTACTTCTTGTGGCAGCATGTTCCAAAGGTGAGGACCGGCTATATGGCAAATGCATGTTCGCTTCTGCTTTTGAGGTGCACTGTAAAAAATGCAGGGTTCAACACAATTCATGTTGTCGCAACACAAGTCGATTAAGTTAACTTAACACTTTTAACAATTTATGTGAATTGAAAATTAAGTTGTCCCAATGAAATCTCAAGAATTGTGTTGTTTTAGCTGATTTTAATTAAATAGTTTGAACAAGTAAAACAAATTTTTTGAGTGGGCCTTTGGGACTTTTGCATGCAAAACTGTTGCAAATAATTTATTTGTGTTGAATTTAAACAAACAAAATAAATTTAACAATGTTCAACTTAATTTGTTTGTTTAAATTCAGCCCAAATAAATCGTTTACAACCACTTAACGTAAAAAAATTGAGTGAATCCAAGGAATCATCTTTGAATAATTTTTTTTCAGTGTGGAAGGAGTGTAGGCCACAGTCAGTTGGAATAAATAATAGGTGCCCAGGCCACATAAGGCTTTAAACACAAAGAGAAGGATTTTAAATTCGATTCTGTCTCACTGGTAGCCAATGGAGAGGTCTCAAAATAGGAGTGACGTGCATATTTTGGGCTTTTTGTTAAAAATCTAGCTATTGCACTTTAGAATTCTTGCAGGCGAGCGATATGAGACTATAATTAAACTAGCTTAGTTTAATAAGTAAATCATGTTCTAGCTTAATTTTATAAGCTTAATGCAAGCTATTTTAAGTCATTTTAAAATAATATTAGTTCAATGGGCTCATAAGGTTAATTTGATTCAGCTTAATTTAAGGTAACCAAGATTTGTGTACAGTGTACAGAACTCGAAATTGCGACCATTTTGGTCACATATGCACCTGAAATTCTATCTATGCGACCTCATAATATATATTGGGAGCATTTGTGTGAGTGCGTGCATAAAACTGTTTCCGTGAAACCAGTTTTCACTGCAAAATGTTCACCACATGCACTGATTTAGGAGACATTCACACAGAAAGCATCTTTGGACCTGAAACGCTAAATGCAGCACTCAGGAAAAAGTTTAAAACGGTTGTCGTGTCAACTTGCTACAGTAAACAAAGCCCGCAATACTTGGCCCACCTTCAAGCTCACTGCTCACTGCGCTAGTGCCTTCTGCCTTTAGATGACAGGAAGAGACAACCGCAAAATTTAAATGGCTGAAAATGAGAGGATGAAAACACTGACAGATTTTGTTTTAGAAACCACCTAAAGTTACTAATAATGGCACATCTGATTAGTGCTCATGTGGTGAATGTTAATCCAGCATTTGCACTTTTTGAAGAGTGGATAAAAGACTTACAGTGGGTCAAAGTCCGCTATGAAAATGACTAAAGCACTCATCACAAAGCTGGTTTGATGGATTTTACAGGTAACAGTGTTTACCAATGAATCTACACAATTTAAGCATAAGAGGTTCTGTTTAATCCTTCATTTAATTGACCTGCTTTGCCAATAAGGTGACGTATGCTAATATTAAGTTAAATGTCAATAGCATCTGTGCAATTTCAGATAGCCCCCCCCCCCCCCCCATGAGAACACGGCACAGTTATTATCATTTTATTCATGTCAAGCAGTGTGTGCAGGGTCGCTGGGCTTATGCATACATTTATTTGTTTGTTAGGTTTGATTAGTGTTTATTTTAAGTGCAGTGAGTCTGTTGAAATAAAACTTGTACTAACAGTGGTAATTGCATAATTGGTGGGTCTGACTAAATTTTGTCTGGTGCTCCAAAGTTAGGAACACCGGTGCTACCAAGCAAAAAGGTTAATTTCGAACCCTAATCCTATTTAATATAAATATATTTTCCCAAATACAACTTTGTCATTGTCTGTCAAAGTGTTGTTTATTTATTTATTTACATTTTATTTTATTTAGTCATTAGTTTATTTATTGTAATAAACTTTGACTTTTATAAAAAAATATTAAAATTTTGAACTTAATTTTTTTTCCAAGTTAATTAAAAAATTGAGTAGGTTTTACTTATTGGTGTATTATTTAACATAATTTGTAGTCTCAGAGTGTTTAATAATTTATTTAGGGAGTCGTTTATTATTGTATATTTATTATAATAATCCAAAGTAGTATTTAATAATAATAATAATAATAATAATAATAATAATAATAATTTTTTAAAAAATAATATTTATTATTATTATTATTTTTATTATTATTATTATTATTGAATGGCTGCACAGTGGTGCAGTGGATAGCACATTCGCCTCACAGCAAGAAGGTCACATGGTCAGTTGGTGTTTCTGTGTGGAGTTTGCATGTTCTCCCCGTGTTTGCGTGAGTTTCCTCCGGGTGCTCCGGTTTCCCCCACAAGTCCAAAAATGTGGTATAGGTGAATTTGGTAAGCTAAATTGTACGTAGTGTATGAATGTGTATGGATGTTTCCCAGTGATGGGTTGCAGCTGGAAGGGCATCCGCTGCGTAAAACAAATGCTGGATTATTTGGCAGTTCATTCCACGGTGGCGACTAAGCCGATAAGAAAATAAATAAATTAATAATTATTATTGTTGTTGTTGTTATTATTAATTATCTATCTATCTATCTATCTATCTATCTATCTATCTATCTATCTATCTATCTATCTATCATATTTTTACACAATATTTTTGGTTGATGGAACTCTTTTTCTGTTTATTTTTTGTTTGTTTGCTTCAGTTTAATTTTAGTGCATCCAATTAAACTAAGTGGAAATGTTTTCTTTTTTTCTGATGTTTTTTTAAAGCCTTAATGTCTTAATGTGTTTTTGTTCTGCAAGTGGCTTAGAAATTATACAAAGCAGCTGCATTTTGATTTAAATGACTCAATACCTGCAGAACCTCCGCTGTAAACACTTCCCAATTTACATAAGCAAGGAATAAATGGCAAGTAATTACCAAGAAGCAGATATTTACTCATTAAAATGCAGCAGTATAGAAATTCTAATAATTGCACCAGGCTGTGTTACATTTGGACAGACTGAAAGTGACTGTCTTTGCAGCGATATGGGACATTAATATGTCAAGTGTGTGTGTGTGTGTTTTGGGGGATTTGTGTTGTGGATTAATTTAGGGCTGCACAACATATCATTTCAGCATTGATATTGCAATGAACGAATCTGCAATAGTCATATCACATGGTCAGCAATGTAGAATTGGGATTATTATTAACCAGAATGCAAAACACATGCAAAGTTTAACCCTGACAGAGTGAAATATTTTTTAAAGGCCTTAGACTATGTAAAATTTAAAGCATTTGGCCACAATAAATAATCCTGATGATAATTGTATTTCTTCACACTATGAAGATACAGTAGTTAACATTGGAAGTCTTTCCAATCTGTCTTTCAGATGAGATGTTAAACTGAGGTCCTGACTCACTGTGGTCATTTAAAAATCTCATGGCCCTTCTCATAAAGAGTATGGGTGTAACTCTAGTGTCCTGGCCAAATTCCTACTATCGGTCCTTACCCATCATGGCCTCCTAATTTTCCCCATCAACTGAATTGGCTCTATCACTGTCTCTCCACTCTACCTATAGCTGGTGTGATGAGCGCACTGGCACCGTTGTCCTGTGGCTACCATCGCATCATCCAAGTGAATGCTGAACACTGGTGGTGGAGTGGAGAGACCCCCCCCCATGTTGCAAAGGATATTAAATAGGCTAATCATGAAACATGAGCATTCTCAGTGGCCATATCTTTACATTACATTGTAAGTGGATTAAAAAATTTGATCAAAATAGGAATGGGTGTTGTTCAGTAGTTTTAGGACTAGTTTGATCCACTTCAAAGGTTGCCTACTGTCACATGTTGCAGTGCCCTCTTTTGGACACTTGAGGGCACCAGCTTGTTTTGTAGTTTAACGTCATTTCCTACAATCCTTTGCACTTCTGATTGTATTCTGTTTCAGCTGTTTCTAGTTTGTTAATTTAACCCTGTCTTTATAAACCCTTTTGTCTTGTGTTTTAGTTGCCTTAGGATTTCGTTAGCCCCTCATGCCTGGTATGTTTGTTTGGTTATCTAGTTTTGTATTTGCTTATTCTTGGATTCTTGTTTGTTTGTTTTTTGTTAACATTCCTACCCTGTTTTTGTAGTCGCCTATTTTTGGATTTTTTGTTAGTTCTTTTGTCTGGTCTCAGTTCTAGATTTTTGTATCTTGTTTGTAGTTCCGGTGCAAGATTAGGAACCCTTTTGTTTTTGTCAAAATAAAATGCTGCACTTGGATTTTTGTGTTTTGTGATTCTCCACCACATGACAGCCTACTGTATACAGTGTTATTTTACATTTTATTTCTGTACCTAAAAAGTGTTAGACTCTCTAGTAAACCATAAAGCATTGTCCATTTTATTTTTATATTTGTTCTATTCTAATAAATGATGCTTGTTATTTATTACATTTATGCATATACATTCCTGATCAATGTTAAAGGGCACCTATGGTGAAAAATCTACTTTTCAAGCTGTTTGGACAGACATATGTGCATGTATGGTGTATAGACCGTCATATTGGGGTGATATAAAGACACCCAGTGCTTTTTTTTCAATTTAACAACATAAAAATGGTGGACCAATTGGAGCTGTTTTTAGATCGACCGCAACTTTACGTAGGAGTGCGGTCCCCCCGCCCACCGAATTGATTGACAGCTGCGTGTATTAACATGTCCCGGTAGTCACGTGTATAATCATATCAGCAAGACCAGACGTGTGCAAAGCAGCTGGGAATAAAAGGTGTGTTCAGTCCGCTAAGATCATCAATCATCATCAAATGTGATCAAGAGTGAGTTTCACAAGTTTAAAATGTTTTAAAACAGAGCACGTGTGTAATGAATTACAGCGATTTAGCTTAGCTTTACTTCATCAGCACAGCCGCGTGTCAGAACAATTATAAAGGAAGACGCTTCAGTCCCGGTTTGTGGACGTTAAATCAGGTTTATTTTGTACATTAATATAACAGATATCCATACAGCAGTGGAGATTAACCTGTATCCTGTCACATTTGCATGCTAAAAAGAGTGCAAAGCTAAACGGGCGCTCTGTCTGTGTGTGTGTGTGTGTGTGTGTGTCTGCTGTGTTGTGTGTGTGTGTGTGTGCGCGTGTATCTGTGTGTGCGTGTGCGCGCGTGAACTTTGTGACTCATGGATGCAACTGCACAATAAATACTCATTGGTAAAGTTCTTACTGTAGTATTTCTCTCAAACGCTACGTGAGATCTGCTTCCTTTATGTCTGTCTGTTGTCTGACGCTGCCAAGGGAAGAGATTAAGGCACGCAGAAAGGCACGTAGAAAGGGTGGGCGGGGAGGACTTGCCTTAAAGGAGCAGTACACCAAAACGGCCACCCAGTGAAAAAATGTATAAATAGGAATTTAATAAAAGGTATAGTAAAAAAAAAATCTGATGGATGTTTTGAGCTGAAACTTTACACACCTTCTGGAGACACAAAAGACTTGTATTAAATCTGAAAAAAGGGCTAACCGAGGTGCCCTTTAAATTATGATTTTTTTTTCTCAAATAGAGTTATACAAGTCATCTTGTGAAATTATTTTCAAATTGCAATATACAGTTGAAAACAAAATTATTCGCCCTCTTATTTATTTTTTATTCAAATATTTCCCAAATGATGTTTAACAGATTCAGGAATTTTTCCACAGTATTTCCTATAATACTTTTCCTTCTGGAGAGAACCTTATTTGTTTTAATTCGGCTAGAATAAAAGCAGTTTTAATTTTATTAAAAAACAATTTAAGGTCAATATTATTAGCCTCCTTAAGCAATATTTATTTTGGATTTTCTACAGAACAAACCATCATTATACAATGACTTGCCTAATTACCCTAACTGTACCCTAAATAACCTAGTTAAGCCTTTAAATATCACTTTAAGCTGAATACTAGTATCTTGAAGAATATCTAGTCAAATATTATGTACTGTCATCATGGCAAAGAGAAAATAAATCAGTTATAAAAAATGAGTTATTAACTTATATCACAGTGGGTGCATCTGCAATGTAGAGTTGGGATTAAGGCTGTGCAATATGGACAAAATAACCATATTGCGTTTTTTTTATATAAATAAAATATAATTTTTTATAAATTAAAATTAATTATTTAATTCCAAACAGAGCTATTCAAGTCAACTTATGAAACTGTATTCATATCGCAATATAAATTGCAGCTAAATATTTATTAATTATTTTATTTGTTTATTTGGCAGGGACAGTGTGCCTTTTTAATGAGCATTTCTGCAGATGCACCACAATTAGCCAGAAGGCTATTTTTTATCTGTTCATCTGTTGGACAGATGTTAAATTGTCAACCTAAAAAACAATACAAAATTATACAATCAATCAAGCATAGCTAAGAAGCACTAAAATAGACATGGTGATGTGGATCTTAATAAAAAATGTATTCAAACAACAAATCATTAAGATGGCAGGCACAAGTGGTAACATGCTGGGTAGGCTCATGCTAATAGGAATGATGACGTCTGAGTCTCTATAAACCAGGGTTTTTGGACATATATTGAAAGGTTATTTCTCTGATGCTGCCAGGGACAGAGTTCCACTTCTGTGCAGCTGTAACTGAAAAGGCACCCTGACCAAAGGCACTTTTCTGGAGTGGGACAATAGTCCCCTCAGGTTGCCCCTTGTGTTGCTCTGTGAGTGGTGTTCCTGATGTTTACAAACTGACTGAGAGGTGGACATGACAGACCATGAATGATTTTATACATCAGACAAATGTTTGGCTGCTTTCACACCTGCATTATTTAGTTTGGTTGAATCGCATTAGAGTTCGGTGAATGTAGCAATTGCACTTGAGTGCGCACCAAAAACAGACCAAAAAAGCGTACCGAGACCTACTTGAAGAGGTGGTCTCGATATGTTTTCAAACGAACCCTGGAGCGATTCATTTGTGTAGTACACGTAGTACTGCGCCTTTTGGACTAATCCAGCTGCCGTAGTCTGATGCGCTGCCCCATCTTATGGGGTTTAGAGGAAAAATATTTGTTGACAGCGCTTTACCAACAGTTTTAAACAGAGAGAGAGAGGGAGAGAGAGGGAAAAACATTACCAGATGCATCATTGCTTATATTTCAGGAAGCTGACCATGTCACAGTTTAGGTAAATAATTTCCTGCCTCTTGCTAAATCCTTTGCCGTTTGCATTGCATTAAATTGCACTGTTTTCCAGCTGCAGCTGCACTTCAATGTATAGTTTGTCTAAAGTGATGTATACAAACTATATAGTATCCTATGACCATGGATGTAATCAGCCAGCACAGCGACGTTTTGTGTCTGCCGGTTTGTTTACTTGTGGGATTTCCATTGGCATTTTCCCGCATGTTAATTCTGACCAATCGAAATGCAGTTCAGGAAATGCCTTCAATAACATCTGGCCAATGAGTGATGTGGATTTTTGACTGCATTTTGGTTTTCAACCGGTTCAGAACAAAGCAATAAGTGTGATGTGAAAAGGACCCAAAACGGCAGAGAAATGCTACAATGGATCATTTGTTGCCCTTGGTCCAGACCAAATGAACAGAACCACAGGTGTGAAAACACCCTGAATACTTTTGACATTTTCCCAGCTTAACAGTTGGGTTATTTAACAGTTACAGTTTTTGTAAAAAGGTACAAGATGATGTCTAAAAGGGCTTTTTATCCAGTATTGTCTGTTTGTATAGTGACTCTATGGGCTTTAGTGTTGTTCTGTTTGCCTGTTACCAGGTTGTTAGACAGTAGGTTATGTGTGAAAAAATCATTGAGTGCATTAATATTTTAGCTGCCTGCAGTAGGGGTGGGCGATATGACCTAAAATTAATATCACGGTATTTTTCATCTTTTGAACGGTGACTGTATAATATCATGGTATTACTTTCAATAGCAAAATAATATACATCTCAAGAAAGAACGGACAAAAGAAAGTCTCACTTCTATCACTCTTGAAAGTTTTGGTTTGGGTCATTGTAAATGCTCAGTCTCGTTATGAGCTGATCTTCATTTCTCTGTGTTGGTGGAATAAAGCAGGCGAGTCAGCCGCACCAATTTATGAGCAGACAGAGCAGGATTCTCATGATGACCACCGGCGCAATTCCGCTCTTTGTTATGAGCCGTAGTTTCAGTGTAAACTTAGTAAAGGTGAGTTTCTTTGGCGATGATGTGTACAGTGTTAGATTTTATATTTAGCGGACATTTGCGCTGAACGCGGTGAATGTAACGCATCGAGATTTGGACACCTTCTCCGAAAACACTCGATTGATCTCAGCTGGCGGATCAACATTTACCTCATGTCATGACCGCTGTCATCTGCGTCATTATTATTATTATAACTTTAGGTGAGGTTTGCAAACCTGTGCACTTTTCACTCTTCAGCCGTTTGCATTCCCTGCTGTAACAAAAGCTCCCTGTTATCTGACAGCGGGAAGCGTTGAGTGACTGACAGCTATGAACCAATACAGCAGCAGGGTAGAGCGATTCAGCAAGTTTTTAGAGAAAATCAAATCAGATTGCACTACAACCATTATATTCAGACACACAAATGCTCCCAAATATATTATGAGGGCGCATAGATTACATTTCGGGCGCTCATGTGACCAAAATGGTTGCAATTTCGAGCCCTGTAGTATAAGGACATGTATTCAGACCACAACTGAACGTTTGAAGAAAATTGAATGCCTTATTATTTAGAATTAGCTATTATTGATGTAAATGCAGCCGTTCAAGGCGCATAATTGATTTATTACGGTATTAGAAAATCCATGTCGTGGCGCAATGTCACACCGGTGATGACTATGACACCGGTGTACCGCCCACCCCTAGCCTGCAGTGATAAGTGTGACCTTATGAACCGGAAATTAGACATATTAAACTTTTGTGATTTGAGTCTATTAGAACCCTGTGTTATGTTTAGAAATGTGTTAATCTTCTCTCCGTTAAACATAAATTGGGGAAAATATTTACAGTGGGGCTAATAATTCTGACATTAACTGTATATTGCAGAAATACAAAATATCGTAGTGTCAGTTTTTCCAATATCGTGCAGCCCTAGATTAATGGTTTGTTGTGTGTGTTGACATTTGAGTAATACCAATGAACAGGTCCTGATCTGAGCTCACAGGACTAGTCAGTATTAGTGACTCGGGTGCATCCCACACACACACTCGGAGACTCATGGCTGAATTCATTGCGTCTGACATCTGCCAGTATCGATGAGAGTGTGTTACTGCTGTTTGGCTCATTATCATACAGCACAAACACCGAGAATTCGATTAACCTGCTGTGATCCACACACACACAAACATGCAGGCAGATGTACACACACGCATTGATGCATGCAGACATACACACTGACATATGCACACGCCATTAGATGTTAAATATATTCTGAAATGATGGATCTGAGCGGGTTTCTGTTTCATGGAAACAAGAGGTCATGGATTACTGTCATTTTACCATGCTAAAGTCACTCTTGTGCACAGCCGGCACTGGCTTCGTGCTTTTATAAAATTGCAGTGTCTGTGATTGAATGCATGTGTTATATGTGCTGAAATTACAATAAGATGTGCTTTATTGTCCCAAAGGAATGCAATGTGATTTCCGCTGGTTAAATGTGTATATATAAAAGGATATCATATTGAATCATGATCAAAATTAAAATCTATTGTAAAATTTGGACTTTGGACTTTTTATTTACTCAATCATGGATGTATCTGTCTGATAGCCATGTCATACAGCAGAAATAAGACACCACACACACACACATGCTAACGCACACACAAACACACTGACGTATGCATGCTCCATTAGATGTTAAATATACTCTGAAATGATGGATATGAATGGGTTTCTGTTTCATGAAAGCAAGAGGTCATGGATTACAGTCATTTTACCATGCTAAAATCACTCTAATGGCTTGCTGCTTTCATGAAATTGCAGTGTCTGCGATTGTTTAGTAATGGCATGTTACAAGTGGACAGAATAAAGTTTTTGTATTTATATACTGTAGTTATGTATGTATTATATAAATACATACACGTGCATCTTCCACTGCTTGTAAACTCATGAACAAACACCTGAGATTGGGTCATGAGATCGGCCAGATTGGCGAGTACCGATCAAGTCATTCAATGTGATTATCCAACACAATCTCACGGCAATTCGTAACTTTTTGATTTAGTGGCTAATTTGTACGGATTAGTACGATCTAATTCGTACAATTTAGTACGATTTGCTCATCTGCAAATGACTGTTGGGTTTAGGGGTGGGGTTAGGTGCCACGCCTCCTTTTTAAAATCGTACAATTTCGTACGACTGAACTCGTACGAATTCGTATGAATTAGCCACTAAACTGTCAAAACGTAAAATACTTGCGTATTCTTGTGAGGCTGGATTATCTGCCGATACCGATCTTCAGCCGATCGATCGGAGTATCGCTAGTATATTCCATACAAAGTGTGAAGCAGATTGGTTCAATCTACCTAATTGAACCACGGTCCGCATGTGGCATTCTGGAAAGTTAAGATGTTTTCATCTGGTGCACCTGGAGAATGTGTGCATCATGTGAACGCCACTTGCACACAATCTGCGCATTGCTTCCGATTTGCGTGTGCAAATGTTTTATGCAAGTGTGTTTTAGCATTGGGCGATGTCGATCAATTTGGCATTGTACAATGTCTAATGTAAAACATTGCGACGTATGATAGCGTCATCGTGATAGGCGGCGGTGAATTAATTATGTTGGAATAATAATTCATAATTAATTAATTATTTGTAGCCTATAGTTTTAACTACATGACCCACATGGCCTTTTTTTTCCCATAACCAAATCATAAATGAATAATTGAAATAAATAAATGGCATCGTCTATCGACCCAACCCTAGTATACCCTTATTAGTATTATTAATATTAGTCACGATACCTGGTGACTAACGCAACATTACATCCCATGCTTTAATTTGCTTGAACATTGTGTCATAAGAAAGCGTCCCTGATAGAGAGATTGAGCAGATGTGTAATGCTTGTGTGGGTCCCGTCAGCTTTCATTAGCTCCGGTATCAGCAGGTGCTTCATTTCACCACCGAGGGCAAGACTTTTCCATGTTTGGATGAGTCTAGAGAGCCCCAGATCCTCCTCCTTGAATCCTGTCCAGGGTCTCATGATGGTGGGCACATCTGAGAGGCATTTCCAGCCATAACCCTGGTGTCTACTTACTGCAGCTGACAAATGGATCACTTCAATTCATGCATATTCACAGCAGGAGATGCTGCTTTGAATAGTGATGATCATGGGATATTTTAAGCTGGAGATTTTGCATGTTATTTTATTGCATTGAGATTGGTAAGGCTTTTCTCTGTATAATCAGTTGACTTTAGTGTTTTATTTAGCTTTATTAGTGTTATATAGCTGCATTGTGTACCACTGGTGAGTTCTAGTATAAATATACATACTTTACAGATATTGCACTGCAGTTTCCAGCCTAAATGAGCCTAAATTTGAGATTTTTTAAAATGTAAACAGCATTTATATTCCATATCTGTTTACAGAGAAGATTTTTTATTCAATAAGACATTTTCTCTGTGCAGTTTCTTATACAGTTGACATATTGAAATCAGTTCATTAGTTACAGATGTTACTACTTCAATGTGTTCCTTTTGGCGCCATTCATACCGCGGCGACAGCGGTACTTGGTGCGCCAGCAGCTTTTGACCGCTGGGTGGCAGTTTAACCACAGATATTCAGCTTTGCCTTTCCACAACACTAAACAGACTTTTCTGTGCGTACCTTATGTGATCAGATGTGTTCAATTAAAATATAATTTTGAGTTAGTTTTCTTAGTAATAAACATGATCTTATGCTCGCTCAGCGCGCTTCAAGTTTTGTCGTTGTGTGCTGTGTGCTCGAGCGGAAAAGCGTGTTACTTCTGTTTCATTGTTCAGTCAAATGAAAGCACTGCAGGGTTTCTGTTGAGGTGACAGCGGGGTTTGGGTTGTCAATGTGAGTATAGCAAACTTTTAAAGATGGAGGAGAGTACTTATGGTCGCTGTTTCAAGTTATCCAGAGTTGTATTTATAGATCTTGAATATCACAATATTATTAAAATTACAATTATAACATCGACAGCAACTCGACTCGCGCACACCAGCTGATTCAGTCGTTTTCTAGTGACATACAAAAGAGTGCAGGGCTTCTTTTTTTTGTCAACCATAAAAGGCAGCGCGTTGCGCTGCGCGTTTTTGGAACGTAAAGGCGTGCGCTTTGTGATCGGCCACTAAATGTACAACAAATATTTGTTAACTCTTTGGATGGTAACACATGCAAACACACGTTTCTACAGACGCATTTTGCCAAAGAAGCAAATTGAAAGAAGGATATTTCTGGTCACAGTTTCACACAGAGTTGACATTAACCAGCGCTAATGCAGATCACCTCTGTGCTGTCTGGAGCCACTTTATAAACTTAAAAAAGCAGGCTGTTGATGATTTAGGGTGGGCTACAACCAACAAACCCCTTTTTTATTTTATTTATTTTATTTTTTTGAAAATTACAGTTATTAATAGTTCTTATATAATATCAGCTTTTAAAATAGCCTACAATCTACGAATCAAACAAATCCAAAGACTTTCTTGATTTTGGTATAATGATAACTCCGCACCAAACTGAGGCATTCATTTTATAGCTTAAAACATGTATGCAATGTCATGTAAGGGCTGTGACGGTCACCGTCATGACAATCACTCTAGAACACACGTTTTCTGTTTTGTTGCCAAGTAGCCTATACATTTATGAATGATACAGCAAGTTCAAGTTCAGCCATGAACCTCGCTGGAAAACTTATATTACATCCCCAATCTGGAATTATTTTGGATTCGTGGCGAACGAGAAAGGCGAATCAATAATTAGGATGAAGCTATTTGTTGGGCTTGTTTAGAAAAATAAGTGTTAAATGGACAAACACGTCGAACCTCCAGAGCTGCGGTCATGTCACCCAGCCCATGAAATGCGGAGCCAGCTCCGGCGTATTTTGTCGAGTGTGTTTATTTTAAGTCTGTGTTGGATATATTTTTGTGTCTGAAACTACCAGGAGATGGTGTAAGTCTCTGTCGTAATGAGTGATTTATTGAATCATTCACTCAAATGATTCATTTAGAAACAAAACAAATGACTTGAATGAATCACTTATTTGCTGATTCAAATCAATTATTCAAAACGATGCTGATAAAAGATTAATTGCATTTTATTGAGTCCCTCCCTCCATTCATCCGTCTCTCCCTCCATCCATCCCTCTGTCCATCCATGCCATTTATCATTGCAGCCATCCATCCTATTTATCGTTCCATCCATCCTATTTATCGTTCCGTCCTTCTATCCTATTTATCGTTCTGTCCGTCCATCATATTTATAGTTTCATCCATCCATCCTATTTATCGTTCCGTCCTTCTATCCTATTTATCGTTCTGTCCGTCCATCATATTTATAGTTTCATCCATCCATCCTATTTATCGTTCTGTCCGTCCATCATATTTATAGTTTCATCCATCCATCCTATTTATCGTTCTGTCCGTCCATCATATTTATAGTTTCATCCATCCATCCTATTTATCGTTCCGTCCTTCTATCCTATTTATCGTTCTGTCCGTCCATCATATTTATAGTTTCATCCATCCATCCTATTTATCGTTCTTTCCGTCCATCATATTTATAGTTTCATCTATCCGTCCTATTTTTCATTCCATCCTTCTATCCTATTTATCGTTCTGTCTGTCCATCATATTTATAGTTTCATCCATTCATCCTATTTATCGTTCTGTCCGTCCATCATATTTATAGTTTCATCCATCCATCCTATTTATCGTTCTTTCCGTCCATCATATTTATAGTTTCATCTATCCGTCCTATTTATCATTCCATCCTTTTATCCTATTTATCATTCTGTCCTTCTATCCTATTTATCGTTCTGTCTGTCCATCATATTTATAGTTTCATCCATTCATCCTATTTATCGTTCTGTCCGTCCATCATATTTATAGTTTCATCCATCCATCCTATTTATCGTTCTGTCCGTCCATCATATTTATAGTTTCATCCATCCATCCTATTTATCGTTCTGTCCGTCCATCATATTTATAGTTTCATCCATCCATCCTATTTATCGTTCTGTCCGTCCATCATATTTATAGTTTCATCCATTCATCCTATTTATCGTTCTGTCCGTCCATCATATTTATAGTTTCATCCATCCATCCTATTTATCGTTCTGTCCGTCCATCATATTTATAGTTTCATCCATCCATCCTATTTATCGTTCTGTCCGTCCATCATATTTATAGTTTCATCCATCCATCCTATTTATCGTTCTGTCCGTCCATCATATTTATAGTTTCATCCATCCATCCTATTTATCGTTCTTTCCGTCCATCATATTTATAGTTTCATCTATCCGTCCTATTTATCATTCCATCCATCCTATTTATCATTCTGTTCGTCCATCATATTTATAGTTTCATCTATCCATCCTATTTATCATTCCGTCCTTCCATCCTATATTGTTCCGTCCATCCATCCTATTTATCGCTCCGTCCATCATATTTATACTTAAATCCATCCTATTTATCGTTCCATCCATTTATCCTATTTATCCATCCATCCATCTTATTTATCGTTCCATTCATTTATCCTATTTGTCCATCCATCCCATTTACAGTTTCATCCATCCATCCTATTTATCGTTCCATCCTTTTTATAGTTTCACCCATCCTTTTATCCTATTTTTCCATCCATCTTATTTATAGTTCCATCCATTTATCCTATTTATTTATCCATCCATCCTATTTAGTTTCATCCATCTATCCTATTTATCGTTCCATTCTTATAGTTTCACCCATCCTATTTATAGTTTCATCCATCCATCCTATTTATCGTTCTATCCTTAGTTTTACCCATCCATCCTATTTATAGTTTCATCCATCCATTCTATTTATCATTCTATCCTATTTATAGTTTCGTCCATCCATCCTATTTATCGTTCTGTCCTGTTTATAGTTTTATCCAACCATTCTATTTATAGTTTCATCCATCTATCCTATTTATCTTTCCTTCCTATTTAGTTTCATCATCCATTCATCCTATTTATAGTTTCATCCATCTATCCTATTTATCTTTCCTTCCTATTTAGTTTCATCATCCATTCATCCTATTTATAGTTTCATCCATCTATCCTATTTATCTTTCCTTCCTATTTAGTTTCATCATCCATTCATCCTATTTATAGTTTCATCCATACATCCTATTTATAGTTTCATCCATCCTATTCATTGTCATCCATCTATTCTATTTATCGTTCCATCCTTTTTAGTTTCACCCATCCATCCTATTTATCGTTCCATCCTATTTAGTTTCATTCATCCATCCTATTTATCGTTCCATCGTATTTATAGTTTCATCCATCCATCCTATTTATAGTATCATCTATCTATCCATCGTATTTATTGTTTCATCCATCTGTCCAATTTATAGTTTCATCCATACATCCTATTTATAGTTTCATCCATCCTATTCATTGTCATCCATCCATTCTATTTATCGTTCCATCCTTTTTAGTTTCACCCATCCATCCTATTTATTTCATCCTTCCATCTTATTTGTTTCATCCATCCATTCATCCTATTTATAGTATCATCTATCCATACATCTTATTCATAGGGTCATCCATCCATCCTGTTTGTTTCATCCATCCATTCATCATTTTTATAGTTTCACCCATCCATCCTATTTATCATTCCATCCTATTTAGTTCCATCCATCCTATTTATAGTTTCATCCATCCATTCTATTTATAGTTACATCCATCCATCCATCCATCCTATTTATCGTTCCATCTTATTTATAGTTTCATCTATCTGTCCAATTTATAGTTTCATCCATACATTTATCCTTTCATCCATCTAAGATGTGACCGTTACACTAAGTGAAAAAGTAAATTTCTGCTCTGGCTATAAGAATTTATTAAATAATGGTGAAAAAAAACCCCAAATATTGTGTAAATAACTTTTATACAATAATATAAAAAAATGTCATCTGATTCACATTGTGTTAATAAAACTGAAATCGTTTTTTTAACCGCTTGCAGGACCCAGAGTGACCACTAGGAGAAACGGGAGAATTCCTGCTCTTAAATTGGCTCGGCTGGTATAAGTCAGTTTCATAGAACACAAAGCGTATCTCTAGTAAATGTTGTGATGTGGCTTATAGGCAAAATTCCAGACGCTAAAAGGCAAGCCAAGCAATTTCTCCCTCACTTTCACACACAGAAAATGAATGTGTGTATTATGATAATTGAAGTACCGTAATTAATTCCGCACCAGTTTACAACAATATGCATTGAATCTGTGGCTTTCTCGTGTACCTTGGCAGAGAGTGTGCATTCTCTCTCTCATGGCCAGACAGAAATCATAAACCTGTAAAGAACAGATAATTGCTGCAAACTAAATGTTTAATTGCTAGATTTTTGTTCTTTACTGCTTTTAATCTTTCAAAATCATGGAAATCATTTGCAAATGCTTTTAAAATAGTTTTTGAATGCGTGGATTTTATGCTAGGCATTTAGTACTCTTTTAAAAAAGCAACAACACATCAATACATTACTTTTTTTTTTAATACCCTACAGTAGACTAGCCTTGTGTAACATTTTATAGTTAATTATACTAAAATCCCAACCCAGGCTATTTGGAAATGTATGCCCCAGCCTATTATTTTTGCAAAATGTTAAATGTTGCTCCATGGTATACACTACCTGACAAAAGTCTTGTCGTCAATCCCAGTTGTAAGAGCAACAAATAATAACTTGACTTCTAGTAGATCATTTGGAAAAATCTGTTGAACTGCCCCCAATCAAGTTTGGTGAAGGAAAAGTCATGGTTCGGGGTTACATTCAGTATGGGGGCGTGCGAGAGATCTGCAGAGTGGATGATCAACATCAACAGCCTGAGGTATCAAGATATTTGTGCTGCCCATTACATTACAAACCACAGGAAAGGGACAATTCTCCAGCAGGATAGCGCTCCTTCTCATACTTCAGCCTCCACATCAAATCTCCTGAAAGCAAAGAAGGGCAAGGTGCTCCAGGATTGGCCAGTCCAGTCACCAGAAATGAACATTATTGAGCATGTCTGGGGTAAAATGAAGTAGGAGGCGTTGAAGATGAATCCAAAGAGTCTTGATGAACTCTGGGAGTCCTGCAAGAAGGCTTTCTTTGCCATTCCAGATGACTTTATTAATCAGTGATTTGAGTCATTGCAGAGATGTATGGATGCAGTCCTCCAAGCTCATGATGGAGTCAGACACAATATTCATTCTGTTTCCACTGCAGCATGACCACATATTCTATACTGGACATTATTAAAGGTTCAGTGATGAGACTTTTGTCTAAGTAAAGTCAGACCTTACTGTCCTACTGAAATCATTAATAATCAAGGCATGATCATATTTTATTGTGGTCAAATAAGCATCATCTAGAGGCCTTTACCTTTCATATAAGACACTTCTGACACCAAATAATCAACTAGAAGTCAAGTTATTATTTATTCTTTCTAAAACTTGGATAGGCGACAAGACTTGTCAGGTAGTGTATGCATCAAGAAAAAAAATTGTTGGTTCATTTTACCGGAAATGACACTGCAGGTTTTGGATGTTTACAAAAGGTTTATATCCTCTTAGTGTGCTCCAAAACAGTGACAGAATTCACATTAACTTCTAAACATCCCTAATACTAACAATACTCTTGCTAACATCTTAAAAACAACTTTATTTTCCTTTCAACTCTGTAAACAACAACGCACATGTGGCCGGAAAATAAACAAGTGGCGTTTAATGAAGTGTAGAGCATTTTACTCAAAGATTTACAGAACTAAGGAGGATGCAAACGGGCATCTCTAGCTCCATCCCTGCCCTGCTGCTTTTTCCATTTTCAGTTACCAGGCAGATATAGTGATGCTGTTTTTTATTTTTTATTTTTTCATTCAAGACTGCTATATTAAATTGAAGAAAATGACAATGTTGTAAAATTATTAAGTCAAAAAATGTATGTAATCTACACCACAAATTAACGTTACAATGAAATGTTAAAAGTTTGGAGGGCCGGTGTCCTGGAGAGTTTATCTCAACTCTAATCAAGCACACCTCAAACCATCTAATCAAACTCTGACTAGCTATTAGAAACTTGCTGGCAGGTGTGATGAAGCTAAACTATGCAGGACACAGGCCCTCCAGGACAGAGTTTGGACACCCTTGATCTAAGGAAAATGCAACCAGGTACCTTTAGCTCCACCCATGCTCCGCCTCTTTACCCATTTATGGAGTGGTATTGGGTGTTGGCTCTGCCTACTTTTTAGCTTCATGCACTCTTCAGAAACCAGCTGCTGACATCACAGACATGCTTTATAATGTCCCAATTAGGATTGTACCGCTTCACCAAACTGTTGGCTTGTGTCTAAGCCATTCAGAAACCGAATACGCGACTTTAAGTTTGAGGTATTTCCATCTCTCATGGTCACCTTTTTGTTGCACAATTTGCAAATTGTTTCATCCATATTTACCTCCTCCTTTCTCATTCCGTTGAAACCTGAAATACTGCCAAACTGCAGAAGTAGTGTTCTTTTTCGAGACCAGGACACTTGGTGCATGACTCTCCTTCTTTCCCCACCTCTCTCTTTGTCCTCCGCCCTGTCCCGTGATGACAACCATGCACACACATGTTTATGCATGAAATAAATTATATTTCATAAGTAATCCTTATCTGTCGCCTCACAGCAAGAAGGTCACTGGTTCGAGCCTCGGCTGGGTCAGTTAGCGTTTCTGTGTGGAGTTTGCATGTTCTCCCTGCGTTTGCGTCAGTTTCCTCCAGCTGCTCCGGTTTCCCCCACAGTCCAAAGACATGCAGTACAGGTGAATTGGGTTCGCTAAATTGTCCGTAGTGTATGTGTGTGTGAAATAAGTGTGGATGCGTTTCCCAGAGATGGGTTGCAGCTGGAAGGGCATCCGCTGCATAAAACTAATGCTGGATAAGTTGGCGGTTCATTCCGCTGTGGCGACCCCAAATTAATAAAGGGAGTAAGCCGAAAAGAAAACGAATGAATGAATGTAATCCTTATCTTCAATGTAAGTGCATTGTTTTTTTACGATGGTATAACGATATTGAAACTGATACTGTTGCTATTTTTAGATCCCGCTGTATACCATATTTCCCGCCCAAGCCTAGTCCAAAGGGAAAAACTCACGTGTGAAATGATGACCCCTAAAGGCTGATTTATACTTTGGCATCAAGCACACGCATATTCTCCAGTGTAGCCTGTGTGTAGTCGCCTGATGCCGTGGTCATCGCCGACGCTGACGCGCACCTCTCAAAAAAATGTAACTACACATTGCAATGATGCGTAGCATAAGCTCTGTGATTGGTCAGCTTGGTAGCACTGACAAATGTGGACGGGACCGAGAGCCGAGCGAACTCGTTGGAGCGAGTGTTTACAAGTGTCGAGTGCCGTGAAGGAGCTCCAGATGGAAAGTTTTTGTTTTGTGTTATACCTTATTATTAAAGTTAAGGTAAATTTGTGTGGCATGCGCCGTGGGTGATGCCAGTCACTCTGCAGAAGTATAAACAGGCTTAATACTGTCACCAAAACATGCATCATTTTCCATAATGCAGACTTTTTTTTTCCCACGTATATTGCACTTAAAGATTTATGCTGTTTGTTCAAACTACTTATTTAAAATGAACTGAATCAACACAATTCCTGAGGATTTAATTGTTATTATGTAACAACTTAATTGTTTTATGTAAGTCCACTTAACTTTGTAAATCTAATTAAGTTAACTCAATCCATTAATATTGTGACATGAAGGATTTGTGTGGTACCCAGTGTGTTTGCTAGATGCAGTAGAGCTGATGTTATATTGGAAAACTGCTGCTTTAACTGTCTGGAGATGAATGCTACTCTGGTTATCTGGGGGCTTGCACGAGTGCTCATCTTGACGAGCTGGTGATTGAGCAGATCAATGTTTATCTGGTATAAATGTGTCTGCACATGCTGGGCAGCGACAGCCAGCTGGAGGCTCCCCGTCATCTGTGTGTGAGAGAGAGAAAATAAAGCGTGCACATCATCTCCATTGCCCGAATGAGAGGGAGAAAAAATGTGCGGTTTCATACATCGAGCTTTGCATTTGTTGGTCTTAATCTCTGGAACACTCTACCAATTCACAATAGGCTTTCCCCCACTATTTCTGTGTTAAAGTTGTTTTCTCTTGCTTTTAATACTCCTTGATTACAGTTTCCTTTTTTTATTTGTACTTATTAATTGTTTCCTTTTTTATTTCATTATCTTTTGTTAGTTTGGCCAGTGGAGAAATTAAAATGATCGTGCTTAACTGAGCCTGATTTCTCTCAAGGTTTTTTTTCTTCACTTCCGCCTTTAGTGAAGTTTTTTTCCCTCTCCGCTGTCGCCACTGGCTTGCATGGTTTGGGATCTGTAGAGCTGCGCATCGTTGGATTTGCTCTTCAGTATTTGGACTCTCAGTAGTGATTATTAAACCACACTGAACTGAGCTAAACTGAACTGAATTTAAACACTACAAACTGAACTACACTGTTCCTATTTACTGTGACCTTTTATATGAAGCTGCTTTGACACAATCTACATTGTATAAGCGCTATACAAATAAAGGGGAATTGAATTGAATAGTACTCCTATGTACAGCACTTTGATATTGAACACAATATATTGTGAATATACAAAATATTCTGGAACCTTACACAAACCAGGCTAAATAATTAAAGGACACGTATGTTTCTTGAAATGGTTAAATTGTCTTATTTTGGCAATTATTTGCTGTAATTGTATGTAATGTTAAACACTCCGAAGTCTGCAAAGCATCTTTTGTGTGCACGGAAATTGTTTTGTGTCTCAAATGTTTCCCAGTTTGGTTTTATTTTCTCATTTAATGGACTCTGCACTGAACATGGCTTTGTTGACGGTTTTCCAATAGCGAGTGTATTAGAAATACTGCTTCATTTAAATTAAATTTCCCCTGAACCTGTTTTGTTTCTGTGATCATTTATTCTCTTTTTTTATCTTTATATATGTTGTTACAAACCTGTTTCTTTAAAATATATTTTATATTAAAGATTGCATAGATCTTGCATCTGTATTATAATAATAATAATAATAATAATAATGATGATGATGATGATGATGATGATGATGATGATCTTGATGATAATGGTAATGATATTATTATTATTATTATTATTATTATTATTATTATTATTATTATTATTATTATCATTACCAACAACAACATCAACCATAAACATTATTATTATTATTATTATTATTATTAATATTATTAATATTATTATTATTACCTTTTTAAATAATAATAATAATAATAATAATAATAATAATAATAATAACAATAATTAATATGTTGTTGTTGTTGTTGTTGTTGTTGTTACTATTATTATTATATATTATTATTATTATAATAATAATAATAATAATAATTATTATTATTATTATTATTATTATTATTATTATTATTATTATTATTATTATTATTATTACTACTACTTCTAAATAACAATAATAATATTTTATTATTGTTATTATTATTTAGCAGTAGTAATAATAATAGTAGTAGTAGTAGTAGTAAATGTAGTAGTTAGAATTATAGTAATTATAAAAAAGTAGCAGTAATAATAATAATAATAATAATAATACTAAAAATAATAAATATTATTATTATTATTATTATTATTATTATTATTATTATTTAAAAATGTAATAATAATAGTTGTTGTTGTTGTTGTTGTTGTTGTTGTTATTTAAAGTAATAGTAATAGTAGTAGGGAATATTGTAGTAGTTAATTAGTAACATTATTATTATTATTATTATTATTTAAAAAGGTAATAATAATAGTTGTTGTTGTTGTTGTTGTTGTTGTTATTTAAAGTAATAGTAATAGTAGTAGGGAATATTGTAGTAGTTAATTAGTAACATTATTATTATTATTATTATTATTATTTAAAAAGGTAATAATAATAGTTGTTGTTGTTGTTGTTGTTGTTGTTATTTAAAGTAATAGTAATAGTAGTAGGGAATATTGTAGTAGTTAATTAGTAACATTATTATTATTATTATTATTATTATTTAAAAAGGTAATAATAATTGTTGTTGTTGTTGTTGTTGTTGTTATTTAAAGTAATAGTAGTAGGGAGTATTGTAGTAGTTACATAGTATTATTATTATTATTATTATTATTATTATTATTATTATTATTATTATTATTATTTCTAAATGTATCAAACCAATTACATTTATCCAGATGAAGCATTAACATGGCTATACTTATGCTTATACTTACAGTAGCATTCATTTAGTTTCAACATTACACGAATATAAAGTGTATATATATAAATACAGATCTTACATGTTCTGTCAATTCCAGGGGTCTTCGTACCTCAATTAAATGATCTAAGATGAGTTGGCAGATCCTGAATCTGTTACTCTTGATAACTGATCTCTGGTTAATTTGGTTCTTCAAACAAGTTAACGAATCAGATTAAAATGTCTGGATGAACTGATCTGAGATCGCGGAGTGTGTTGTGAAGGACCGATTTATCGATCCTCAAAATCATGAACAGCAATGCATTGATTGGCTGACGGCACAGCAGCGTAATGACATCATCTGATTAATATTTAATTATCCATGTGAGCTAAATTACATAAAATTAGCAGTAAACGGTTTGTTAAATATGATGCGCAATAACTTTACACCTTGTAGTCGGCTGCATGCTTGGCCCTTTCATGTGTCAAGAGCAATTTTAGTTTTACAGTTAGAGCTGATTTTCTTTATTGTAGCAGCCATAGTAGTATTATTGTAGCTTTTTTTAATCATTATTATTATTATTATTATTATTATTATTATTTATTATTATTATTTTTTTAATCGGTGTAAAGAATAACTGGATGTTTACAAAAGCATTTTTATATTGGTAAAGGCGTCTGCAACTTTTGTGACGCATCAAATCAACGTCATATTGACTGTTAAAACATGTTTATGACTGCATATATGTATTATTGATTTTTAAAAAGTCATATTTGTGCATGTCTATCATGTCTATCATACACAAATTGTACTCGATCTAAAAAGTTCATATCTAAGTTTTCTCTTTGCACCACCAGGTGGCAGTCTTTGTACTTTAATTTCAGAGTGCAGATTGCACAAGTTTTAATATAGATATTTTGACCTTTTATTTATTATATATATATATATACATATTACTATTTTCCCAAGTGTATATTACTACAGTAAGAAAATCTCAGAATTTGGTACATGCTTTCAGTATTATCTTTGCTTGAACTGACCCAATCTAATCCTGTTTATATGAAATGAGCCTGCTCCTGACGAGGTTTGAGCTACCAGAACTGTTGCTATGACAACAGCTCTCGAATCAGTTTTGAAGAACGAAACGAACCTGGATCATGTCAAATCGTCAATAACCAAATCCAGCTAACTAAGTAATTCACGTACGAAGAACGGACCCCTGGTCTTTTGAAGGCGTATAATCTAAATGCATCTCAAGATACTGCCTACAATCAAGAAGAAAACATAAGTTTGTGAAGCTTTGGAATATCATTTATTAAATGCATGTAGAAAGTGATGTTTTTGGATTAAACATCTCTGTAAGATGTGCTTAATTGAGCACTATTGAAAAACAGAAATCCTCCTCATGACCTCGCCTGGCGTCATTCATGAGCTTCTGCATTAACTGTATTATTCAAAAGCCATTTACAGCTGCGGTGCCATAAACAGATACACCATTAGTGTGAGGTAAACAAACCATCTCATTATAAAACCCAGCATTTGAAACATCTTAATTAACGTATGAAGTTGAGTTACACCCACTGCAGGCATCTTTCCATTAAACCTTCACATTACTCCATCACAACTGCAGAGAGAAAAGTTGGCGTGGTCAAATCAGTGCGATATTTCTCATCTTTAGGGCTTCTTGAAGCATTATAAACTGGCTCCGGCCTGAAGTGTGTGTGTGTGTGTGTGTGTGTGTGTGTGTGTGTGTGTGTGTGTGTGTGTGTGTGTGTGTGTGTGTGTGTGTGTGTGTGTGTGTGTGTGTGTGTGTGTGTGTGTGTGTGTGTGTGTGTGTGTGTGTGTGGATTGTTTTGATGTAACGCAGAGCGGTGCCAAGACCTAATAACATTATCCAAACTAACAAGGCGCTTGGGAAATGAGGCCGATGTCGCCACAACTTTCATTTTTCAGGAACATTAATAATTAAGCGAGTTTCAGTCTGCAGCGTGTAAACAAACCCAGAGCAGTGCAGCACTTCCCTTTAGAGGAAAAACCTTCATTATTTACCTTTACATGCCAATAATGACATGCTTAAAGAGAAGCAGAGCTCTTTCTGGCAGACGTTTCTCTGAGACGGAGAAAAGCCAGAATCCTCCAGGTGGAAGAAGCTGCCGTGAAAGATAGTGGAGAAAAACAGATGCTGTTTGGAAGGGTTATGCTGTTGAAAAATTATTTCACACGTTTGTGTGTATATATTTAATTGGTGTAATTTATATTTACATTTATTTTGTTTCTTTTATTTTTTTTACTTTAAATTGTCTTATTTATTTATTTATTTATTTTTTTTATTAAAATGTTGCTTATTTTTTCATTTAAATTTATGAAAAAATTTATATTATATTACTGTTCCTTATTTTATTTGTCTGTCTTTTTCTTTTTTTATTAATGTTTTATTATTTTATTTAACTTTATTTTAGCTTATTCTATTTTTCCTTTTCCTTTTTAATATTATTTTTCCCTCATTTTGTTGTCCCTTATTTTATTTCCCTTATTTTTACTCCTTATTTTATTAAATGTTTTCTTATTTTATTTAATTATATTTATTTTAGCTTATTCTATTTTTCCTTATTTTAATATTATTTTTCCCTTATTTTATTTCCCTTATTTTTTTTCTTATTTTATTAAATGTTTTCTTAATTTATTTAATTATATTTATTTTAGCTTATTCTATTTTTCCTTGTTTAAATGTTGTTTTTCACTTATTTTATTTCCCTTATTTTTATTTTCCCTTATTTTACATTATTGTTCTTTATTTTAATTTTGTTTTATTTATTTGTCCTTATTTAATTTTTCATTTTTTATTGTTTCCTTGATTTTAGTTTTTGCTTAATTTATTTTACTTTATTTTTTACTTCTATTTTTCCTTTATTTAATGTATTGTATTTTTCCTTTAATTTTATTGTCCTTTTTATTGTCCCATTCTTATTTTACTTTACTTTACATTTTTATTTAAATATATTTTATTTTATTCCTTATTTTGTTTAATGTTTACTTATTTTATTTAGTTTTTAATTTTTCTTTTTTTCTTAATTAATTTTCTCTTCATTTTATTTTTCCTTATTTAAATTAATTTTTTGTCATTATTGTTTCTTATTTTATTTTTACTTTTAACTTTATTCAATTTGTCCTTATTCTATTAATTTTACTTATGCTATTAAATTTTTCCTTCTATTTATTTTTTTTGTTATTTTAACTTTATTTCAGCTTTTTCTATTTTTCCTTATTTAATTTTATTGCATTTTCCCCTTGTTTTATTTTTTCGTCTTTTCTTTTTTTATTGTTCCTTAATTTATTTTTACTTTTAATTTTTACTTAATTTTTTAACATTTAATTTGTCCTTTTATTTTGTTTCCTTAATTTCATTGTATTTCCCTCATTATATTTTTCCTTTATAATTTTTCCTTATTTTATTTTATTTTTCCTCTTTTATTTTTTGGTATAATTTTTTTTTTCATTATTTTAGTTATTTCTTATATATTATTGTTCCTTATTTCATTTTATTTGTAATTTTTTTTTATTTTTTACTTATAATTTTTTCCTTAACTTTATTTTTGCTTATTGTTTTTCCCTATTTAACTTTATTGTATTTTCCCTCATTTTTTCCCTGTATTATTTCCCTTATTTTACTTTACCTTTATTATATGCATTATATTTTATTATTTTAGTTTTTTGTTTCTTTTTGTTTCTCATTTTATTTTTACTTTATATTTTAATTTTTTCCCTTGTTTTGTTAATTAATAGTCTCTTATTTTTTACATATTGTGTTAAATGTATATTATTTTTGTTGTTTCGTATATTATTGATAGTTATATTATTTTTATTTATTTTAATTGTCTTCCTTTTTGTTGTTTTATTTTACTTTTCCTTTTTATTTTATTTAATTTTTACATATTCTTTATTTCCTTATTATTTCCCTTAATTTATTTTGCCTTTTTGTTTTATTTAAATTTATTTTATTTTTATCATTTCATATTTTAAACTTTTAAAAATGTATTTTTCCTTGTTTTATTTTTCCTTTATTTTATGTTCCTTGTTTTTTTTTTTTTGTTACATTTTGCATTGTTATTTTTCCTTATTTTTATTTTATTCTGTTTTTAGTTTAGTTGCTTACTTAAATTCATACTTGAGTTTAATTTAATACAATTATATACATATAATTAAAATTTAATATTTATATTATAGTTATTTACTGTATTCTGTATTTCTCATTCTACTGCATTAATAAAACATGTCTCAACAGAACCAGAAACTATGCATTTTTTATAATAAGTCTATTGAATCTTGATCATTTTTCAGCTTCCGTGTCTGAAAACAAACTTTCAACGCTCCCTCCAGCCCAGAAAGACCTTCTGCTGAACTATAAAAGCAGATTGTTCTCTCATTTTTATAAACTTTGCCCATTCATCCAGACGGCGTTACTAAAGAGCAGAGCAGAGCGCTGAATAATAACAATCACTTTCAGAGGCTTTTGAAGAGAGCAAGGACAGAGAAGGTAAAAGTGGATGTGGAAAGTTAAATTACCAATGCTTCTCATGTGAAAGACATTTCTAACATTATAATTGGACCACAGGAGGACAACACTGATATGGCCGGTTTGTGCAGAACATGCAGCCAAATAAACACACACACACACACACACACACACACACACACAAAATGTGTCCAAGAGCCAGGAAGTGTGTTTTTACCTGCTACCTTATTGATGGTTGAAAAGGTAACCATAGCAACAGCAGGGCACCACTGTAACTTGTTATATTTGTATATGAATTTATAGATAGATAGACGATGCCATTGTCGATCGCTGATGGCAGATAGACATCACAAGGCTGAGCCGACATCACGATCCTCCGCCCCACCCCCACACTCAGACCCCATTTACACTAACACATCTTGGTTTGAAAATGGCATTTTATAACAGAAACGATCCATGTCCACACTGGTGCTTCATCTAGCATTTCTGAACAGCCCTCAGTCCACATTATCACTAAAAACTGTCATGTGCTCGTCTGAGCTCCAGGCAGTCAGCGAGTGCTTTGAACACAAAACCCCAGAGAGCAGTGCACGTCGGACAGTTTATCAAGGATGTAGGGCTGGATGGCGTCTCTCTATAGTTGTTAAATGTGATATTTAATTAATCTTGTCTCTATTTAACGACTCTTCGGTCTTTTGAATCTATCAGGTAACGTGTCTCAGCGTCAGTACACTACTTCAATCTTTCGCTTTCACGCGTGTACTTGGTAATTTTAGTGAAAACCTCAGATACTGTTGGTTGGTTCCTGTTGGTTGTGCAAAGAGCATGTGGGTTAGGTAGTTGAAACTGTAGATCACAAATGATTAATTCGTTATGAATTATTAAATAATTAATATATCCATCGCGATGCCAAATTGGTCGACATCGTCCACCCCTAACACATCCATTCATGTACCAAAATAAGTAAAAATTCAGATGCCTACTATTTTTTATTTATTTATTTTATTTAAAATGTATTTTATTAAAAAAACACAAATTGTTTTGAAATGTAGTTAAGCAAATAAAGTCTTAAACACAAATCATAAAATAAGAGACTTAAAAGTGTAACCGAGATGATACATGTTAATGTTTTTAGTCTTTAAAATGTTTACTTTCAGCTTATTGTTTAATCTTAACACATTCAACAGAATTATCAGTAGGAATGTTTTAAAAAATATATAATAAAATATATATATATATATATATATACACACAGTGTAAGTTATTAAAGTTAATTATTAGCCCTCCTGTGTTTAATTTTTTCCCCAATTTCTGTTTAACGGAGAGAGGATTTTAGAAAGACATTTCTAATCATAATAGTTTTAATAACTCATCTCTAATAACTGATTTATTTTATCTTTGTCATGATGACAGTAAATAATATTAGACTAGATATTCTTCAAGACACTTCTATACAGCTTAAAGTGACATTTAAAGGCTTAACTAGGTTAATTAGGTTAACTAGGCAGGTTAGGGTAATTAGGCAAGTCATTGTATAATGATGGTTTGTTCTGTAATAGACTATCGGAAAAAAAATAAATAGCTTAAAGGGGCTAATAATTTTGACCTTAAAATGGTTCATAAAAAATTAAAAACGGCTTTTATTCTAGCTGAAATAAAACAAATAAGACTTTCTCCAGAAGAAAAAATATGATCAGACATACTGTGAACATTTCCTTGCTCTGTTAAACATCATTTGGGAGATATTTAAAAAACAAAAAACAATAGAATGGGGGCTTATAATTCTGACTTCAGCTTTATTTACTAGACACATATGGAGACAAATTCTTACTATATATACTGTAATAGGGCTGCACTACATATTGTTTTAGCTTTGATATCGCAATGTGCAAATCCACAATAGTCACATCTGCAATATCAAGCTAGGATTATAAATAACCAGAAACCACAGTACAGAGAACATGAATTCATTGCAAAGTTTATCTCTAATATAAAAATGTGAAAGAACTATGTGTATTTTCAAGGCTTGTGACTTGTGATTTCAAGTGAATTTAAACGATTTGGGCACAAGAAATGGTACAGTTTGTCACTTTAACAAAGAATTATTGTATTTGTTTACTCAATGCAGAGTTATTTTACATTTGATTATTGAATTGCTGTACCTCAGTACTGTTAAACTCCACTGAAAACCATCAAGTACCTTAATTATTCTATTGTTTTCATCCGTGCTTTAATTTGTTGATTTTTAATATCCCAGATAAAGTCAAACTCTGAATCAAAGTAAAATGATGAATTCTTTCCAAACAGACTTACTAAAGTTCAATTCATCTTCATTTCAATAGCGCTTTACAATGTAGATTATGTCAAAGCAGCTTCACATAGAAGATTATAGTAAATTGAAACAGTGTCAGTTCAGTTCTCAGTGTTGAAGTTCAGTTCAGTGTGGTTTAATATTCATTGCTGAGAGTCCAAACACTGAAGAGCAAATCCATCGATGCACAGGAACTATGCAAGCCAGTGGCAACAGCGCCAAGGAAAAAACTTCACCTTTTTTAAAAAAAAACTAAACTTTAAAGTTGTCCTGTGAAATTATATTCAGATCGCAACATAAAACAAAACATTGCAATGTCCGTTTTTTTTCCCCCAATATCAGCTTTAAGGCCACAGCAGCTGAAGATGTGAAATCACAGATTGGACAGACCCAATGGACAAATAAAAACCAGAACTTTTCTTTTCAACACGATTCATTTGATTCCGTTCACCACTGATCCAGATCAAAATCATATTCAGATGAACGTGGTGTTCCTGTAGCTTAAACCAAGCTCTTTTTCTGTCGCTTCAGAGGGCGCTTTAATACTTTTGTTTGATCAGTTTTGTCAGGGCTTTTATTTTTATTTTTAAAGCCTTTTGCTGAAGAGAAGGACGACTCTAATGAAGCCAGACTGTCAAACTATAAAAGCCATGATGGAGGTTAGAAAAACACATCTTATAGCATTAGAACAAATACTATAGTAAAACATAGTAAATACTAAAGCTTACTTGAGCCATACAATTTATTTAAAAGGGTATTATACTCTATAGTATTGTTATAATGAATGCTCCAGCATATACTATAGTGAACTGATAAACTGTAATAAATACTGTAATGTACTTTAGATTTACTATAGTAAACTGTTGTGTATTGTAGTATAATAAAGCCTGTAGTTGTGGAAAACTACAGTGTTGGGTTATTTGTTAATATTTGTTTAGTTACCATAGAACCTATAAAATCACCACAACAGATCAATTAATATAGTAGTTGTGTTGCCATAGTAACTGTTGTGAGGATTCTACAGTTGCTAAGTTGTTACCATAGCAACTATATAATTACCACAACCAGTTATCTACTGTAGTTGTTGTGACCACAGCAACTATAGAATTGCCATAACAAATCAAGAACTACTGTTGGTACCATAGCAACTATATGATTACCATAACCACTTATCTACTATAGTTGTTGTTACCATAGCAACTGTAGAATCCCCACAATATATCAATTACTATAGGTGTTACCATAGCAACTATAGAATTACCACAACAAGTTATCTACTAGTTATTGCCATAGCAACTATAGAATTACCACAAGAGATCAATTACTAAAATTCATGCGTTACCATAGCAACTATAGAACTACCACAACCAGTTATCTTCTAGTTATTGCCATAGCAACTATAGAATTTCCACAACAGATCAGTTACTATAGTTGGCGTGTTACCATAGCAACTGTAGAATACCCGCAACAGATCAGTTACTATAATTGGTGTTACCATAGCAACTATAGAATTGACACCAGCAATTAGCTATTATAATTCACCACAACAGATCAATTACTATCGTGTGTTATCATAGCAACTGTTTACCACAAACTGTTATCTACTAAAGTTGTTACCATAGCAATTATAGAATCGCCACCACAGATCAATTACTATAGTTTGTGTTTCCATCGCAACTATAGAATTACCACAACAGATTAGCTATTATAGTAGTTGTTACTACAGCAACTATAGAATCACTATGGTAACACACTAACTATATTAATTGACCTGTTGTGGTAATTCTATAGTTACTATAGTAATTGACCAGTTGTGGTGATTCTATAGTTGCTATGGTAACACACCAGCTATAGGAATTCATCTGTTGTGGTCATTATATAGTTGCTGTGGTAACACAACTGTTGCAATTGATCTGTTGTGGTGATTCTATAGTTGTTATAGTAACACACCAACTATAGTAATTGACCTGTGGTGGTGATCCTATAGTTGCTATGGTGGCACACTAACTATAGGAATTGATCTGTTGTGGTGATTCTATAGTTGTTATAGTAACACACCAACTATAGTAATTGACCTGTTGTGGTGATTATAGTTGATATGGTAACACACCAACTATAGTAATTGACCTGTGGTGGTGATCCTATAGTTGCTATGGTGGCACACTAACTATAGGAATTGATCTGTTGTGGTGATTCTGTAGTTGCTATGGTAACACACCAACTATTGTAATTGACCTGTGGTGGCGATCCTATAGTTGCTATGGTGGCACACTAACTATAGGAATTGATCTGTTGTGGTGATTCTATAGTTGTTATAGTAACACACCAACTATAGTAATTGACCTGTTGTGGTGATTATAGTTGATATGGTAACACACCAACTATAGTAATTGACCTGTGGTGGCGATCCTATAGTTGCTATGGTGGCACACTAACTATAGGGATTGATCTGTTGTGGTGATTCTGTAGTTGCTATGGTAACACACCAACTATAGTAATTGATCTGTTGTGGTGATTCTATAGTTTCTGTGCTACCATAGCAACTATAGAATCGCCATGAGTTTAACTCAAGTACTTTACTGAAGGATGATTGAAAAACACTATAGTATATTTTTATAGGTTACTAAAGTATTATATCATGAGGCGGGATAATGATGACGGTGACAGACTGAGGCTGATTCTGAGTTCCCAGCATATGTTCAGTCATGCAATGGTGGAAATGTTTAAAAATGAAAGGCTCTCACTGGAATTGGTGACAGAAGGAAGCGAGTTTTTGGCCACTGATGCAAGACCTCTGCTGGGTGCAAACGCTCGTCTGTGGCCATTCAGAATGAAGATCCTGTCATTATTTACTCATCCTCATGTCCTTCCAAACACACATGCTGTTGCGCTTTTGAGTGGAGATTATCTGAAGATTTAACACGCACACAGACAGACATACACACTGAGAAACATTTCATATTTTACAAACCATTGCATTTAAACATGCACTTTTTTTTATACATGCAATAAAATATACATAGATCATACATGTATTTACATATGCTCAATGATATTTGCACATCAGTCTTTATATAACGTCATTTACATAAACATACACTTACAGGCCACATTATTAGGTACACCTTACTGGTACCGGGTTGGACCGCCTTTTGCCTTCAGAACTGCCTTAATCCTTCGTGACATAGATTCAACAAGGTACTGGAAATATTCCTCAGAGATTTTGCTCCATATTGACATGATAGCATCACACAGTAGCTGCAGATTTGTCGGCTGCACATCCATGATGCCAATCTCTCAATCCACCACATCCCAAAGGCTCTATTAGATTGAGATCTGATGACTGTGGAGGCCATTTGAGTACAGTGAACTCATTGTCATGTTCAAGAAACCAGTCTGAGATGATTCACACGTTGACATGGAGCGTTATCCTGCAGGAAATAGCCATCAGAAGATGAGTACACTGTGGTCATAAAGGGATGGACATGGTCAGCAGCAATACTCAGGTAGGCTGTGGTGTTGACACGATGCTCAATTGGTACTAATGTTCGGCCCAAAGTGTGCCAAGAGAATCTCCCCCACACCAGTACACCACCATCACCAGCCTGAACCATTGATACATGGCAGGATGGATCCATGCTTTCATGTTGTTGATGCCGAATTCTGACCCGAGCATCCGAATGTGGCAGCAGAAATGGAGACTCATCAGACCAGGCAACGTTTCTCCAATCTTCTATTGTCCAGTTTTGGTGAGCCTGTGTGAATTGTAGCCTCAGTTTCCTGTTCTTAGCTGACAGGAGCGGCACCCGGTGTGGTCTTCTGCTGCTGTAGCCCATCCGCCTCAAGGTTGGACAGGTTGTGTGTTCAGAGATGCTCTTCTGCAGACCTCGGTTGTAACGAGTGCTTATTTGAGTTACTGTTGCCTTTCCTTCAGCTGGAACCAGTCTGGCCATTCTCCTCTGACCTCTGGCATCAACAAGGCATTTGCGCCCACAGAACTGCCGTTCACTGGATATTTTCTCTTTTTCTGACCATTCTCTGTAAACCCTAGAAATGGTTGTGCGTGAAAATCCCAGTAGATCAGCAGTTTCTGAAATACTCAGACCAGCTCGTCTGGCACCAACAACCATGCCACATTCAAAGTCACTTAAATCCCCTTTCTTCCCCATTCTGATGCTCAGTTTGAACTGCAGCAGATCGTCTTGACCATGTCTACATGCCTAAATGCATTAACGTGCAGTTGGACAGGTGTACCTAATAAAGTGGCCGGTGATTGTACATACAAAACATGTACATGGACTTTTTTTTTTTTTTTCAATTGTTTAACACTAGACCAGTATTTTAAAAAACTAATAATAATATTTAGTTTATTTATTATAATGTTTTAAATATATTTTTTCTGTAGATTTTGATGTGCTGTAAGTTGGCAGTATGCTTATAGAATATTCTCTGTCTTTATCCAAAAAACAAAAACAAAGCAAATCTTAAATATGTGTTTTCAAATCTAAAGATTTTATAATTAATTGGCAGAGGCCCATTTTAAAATGTATTGATTTCTGAGTTGCACAGATTGAAAAAAAAAGAGTTTAAACTTACTTGTGGATGAGAAAACGATGACAGGATAATCATTTTTGGCGGAACGACAACTTGAGTCATTGACTGACTGGGGAGATTCAGAAACGGCCTTTAAATGTCTCCATAATTGCATGAAAATGTTCCTCGGCTGCAGTTTGTTAGTTTGAGTCCTCGCTGACAGATTCCCCTCGCACAGTAAATCCATCCTCTTATTAAATTAGAAACAGATTTGAATAAATAATGAAAAATAATGAGACCCGTAGCATTTAAACCCCTACAACAAACTTAATGAGAGCGAGCCGGAGCCAGAAAGAAACCGACAAATGGAGATGTGAGACAGTCAGACGATATATTGACATTTTGAGCTGCTGTAAATAGGGACGAGAGGTCAGAATGAACTGTGCCGCTCTTGAAATATTAGCATTGAAAGAGCGACGGGAGACGTGCAGCTTTTAGCACATCTCAAGAGTGATGCTTCCTATCTGAATGTAGACACGCTGTTATGAATGTACTCAAATTAAACACTTGTGAAATGGAAATATGTGCTTCAGCCATGTTGTACATGTGAAACTGGATAAAACTTAATTAAATGTATGTTTTGCTGCAGTTTGTATGTGAAATGAACACTAGGGGGCAGTATGATACCAAAAACTTCCTTATTTCCTTTTCACACAAATGATATTTACATATTATCAATAGATTTTTTTATTTGCGCAACACCAAATAAATACTACAAAACAACGTAGTACTGTCTATGATTCGTAATTAAATGTGTTTGCGCCTATCTATCTCCGGACATGCCATGCCATGGTCAGTTTGCTCGTAGCTTATTTTTTATGGTTTTGTACTTGTGCTGCTGTCACAAGAGATCAAAACAATGTAAAATCAAGGTAAACTATGTGGTGACTGAACATTTTTCTTATGTTTACCTCTGAAAACACTTGGCTTAAGTGGGTTTGCTTTTCTAGGTGATTAGTTCTGCCTTCTCATGGATGTTTATAAGAAGGACGTGTTTATGAAACGTACAGCAAAACGTACACCAAGTTACACATTTCAGATTCTCAAAAATGTAGAGAGCGCCCTCTGGTGGATTTAAAAAAAATCTGAAACCTACAGCTAAATGTACCATAAATAATTAATTTCAGATTCACAAAATATTGACATGTGCAACCAAATGTAATCTACTGTATGTAACATTTCAGATTCACAAAAATGTAGACAGCGCCCTCTAGTGGATTTTTCATCTGAAGTGTAACAGTAACCCAAGTTACACATTTCAGATTAGCAAACATGTAGACAGCGCCCTCTAGTGGATTTTTCATCTGAAGTGTAACAGTAACCCAAGTTACACATTTCAGATTAGCAAACATGTAGACAGCGCCCTCTAGTGGATTTTTTAAATATGAAACTTACAACTAAATTTCAGTTTCACAAAAAAAAATTGAGAGCGCGGTCTAGTGGATTTTCCATCTAACATGTGCAACAAAGTAACCAATGCAGCACATTTCAGATTCGCAAAAATGTAGACAGCGCCCTCTAATATGTTTTTTAACTGACATGCAAGCAACCAGGGGCACTGCTGGGGGGTGGGTGGTGGGGTCGAGTTAGGACAATTTCTATTTAGCAGTTTCATCCATGACCTCAACACCCCCCATCCCGCTCTTCACTAAGGTCTGCTACTACAGCACCACCACTCCTCCCCCGCTCTTCACTTACGTCAGTGATTTAGTTATTTTCATAGTGGACTTGAAGTCTTTTATCCACTCTTGGAAAAGTGTAAATGGTGGATTAACATTCAGCACATGGTCACTAACAAGATGTGCCATTATTAGTACCTTTAGGTGGTTTCTAAAACAAAATCTGTCAGTGTTGATTTCATTCTCATCTTCAGCGCTTTACGTTTTCGCAGTTATATTTCCTGTAATCTGAAGGCAGAAGAAATTGACAGTGATTGACAGCTGAAATTAACCAATCCATTTGCGTTTAGTTCTAGAGCAGTGGGCCAATAGGAAGAGCACGAAGGCGGGGCAGGCATTGCTGGCTTCTTTTTTACTTCAGCAAGTTCACTTAACTGTTTTAATCTGTTCCTGAGCGCTACGTTTGGCGTTTTTAGGTGCAAAGAGGCTTTTGGAGTGAAAACTGGTTGCATGACAAGAATTTATGCATTTGATCAAATGCTTCCAAATATCTTTTTAGGTCGCATAGATAACTTTGTGCGTATATGCAATCAAAATGGTCGAGCCCTAACATCTTTACTTGTTATTATTTCCTCATAATAATAATAATAATAATAATAATTTATGGTTTGATTATGGGTAAAGCAAAGACCATGTGGGACAGGCAGTGAAAACGGTAGGCTACAATTAATAGATATTTAACAACAACCCCCCAAAATTGGTCAACATCGCCCAACCCTACTAGAGACAGCTGTTGTTTAATTTTATTGGTGATTTCTGATATAACATTTAATCCTAAACTTGGCAATCAGTTTCCCCATTCAAGCAGAATGCCCTAGCATACGGCTAATACTTGCCTCAAAGAGACTTTGGTAATAGTGTAATTGAATTACTGATGGAAAAGTAAAGGATTACTCTTCATTTTGAGGTCATTTTAATTGCAGTTACTTGCCATAAAAACTTTAAATAAATTCAATAGTTCTGTATAAATCAATTCAGAGAAACAGAGTCTAATTATATTTTATTGCTATACAAATTAATTTCGCTGAATAATTATTACTTAAGAACTCAAGGTTGCATTTGATGATTCCACATGCTTAAATGAAATATGCATGAGATGTGTTGTCTCTACTGAAATGGTTTATCTAATGAATTATGTTTGTTAATGTTATTAAAATGCTTAATGATATATTTTTAATAAAGCTTTATCAAACATGTGAAGTATTAACATTAATTTATTGTCTTTGTTGAGATTAAAAGGGATTCTAAGTGGTGGCGAGTCAAGAAATTAAATTCCTCATTTAGAAATGAAATGATTTTTCAGATCTAATATCTATAAGAGTAATTCAAAACTATTTTAATTATGCAATTAAGAACTAATGACTTTTTTGATCTAACTTACCCAACACTGCTTTATTTTATTTTACGCTTACAGTGCCTATAGGAAATCATCATGCCCTGTGGAAAATCTATATATCTACTCGCATTACACCCTGATTTCACAAGATCTTCGGGGTAAAGTTGTAGAAGGCACAGATTAGGAGAAGAGGCTAGGTAAATATTTCAAAGGCTGTAAAAGTTACTTGAAATGTGATGTGATTTCAGGCTGTATGACAAATAAAGTGATTGTCTCAAAGGGGTATGGTGATTTCTATAGGCACCAGACAGTATATTGCATTGCGCACTTGCACAGAGAGTGATTTTTCTGATGTCAAAAACACATGCATACTAAAAACGAAGGCGCATCCAGTAATGCATTAATGGGTTCCTGCAATGTGTCTGCGAGGACTCATAAACACAGATTCTATGTAAATCTACTGCCACATCCACACGCTTTTAGTGTAGTGGAAAGTGACCTTTTCATTCTGAACAGCACGTCCATTAGGAGTGATCTCGAGTTCTACTTGTGCTCACTCTCTCTTTCTGTGTGTGTGTGTGTGTGTGTGTGTGTGTGTGTGTGTGTGATTCACTTTGGTTCTCCATTAAATGAAGGATCACTGACAGGCACAGAATTGTTTCCTATCTTCTCACCCAGCAGGAACTTTCTCTGACAGCAGGGTAGGACAGGTTAGTTCTCTTAAATCCAGTTTATTTGTTGTGAAAAATTTCTTTAGTTATTATGTTGATGTGATTTTAGAGTTTGATTTTGTTCTGGTTTCAGTTTTGGTGCACTGTTATTATCTTGTATGTGCATATTCCACAATCCCTGATCTTTGGTGTTTGAATTCCCCTGGGAATCAAGGAGTTTAGATTTCACATGACATACACCTCACAACACACAGAAAACTCCACTGTCTAAACGCACTAGTTTAGAAGTGAGTGCCACCTGCAACCATCAAGATCACCCTAGCTCAATGACATAAAACATAGCAAGACCATGGCAACCAACAAGATCACCCTAGCTCAATGACATAAAACATAGCAAGACCATGGCAACCAACAAGATCACCCTAGCTCAATGACATAAAACATAGCAAGACCATGGCAACCAACAAGATCACCCTAGCAACATGACAGAACTTGACAACCATCAAGATCACCCGAGCAACATGATATTGAACATAGCAACACAATAGCAACCATCAAAATCACCCTAGCAACATGGCAACACAATGGCATCCATGAAGATTACCCTAGCAACATGACAGAACCTAGCAGCACCATGCCAACCATAATGATCATGCTAGCAACATAGCAAAACCATAGCAACCAACAAGATCACACTAGCAATGTGACATAGAACATAGCGATGCCATGGCAACCATCAAGATCACCTTAGCAACATGATATAAAACATTGCAACCATCAAGATCATCCTAGCAAGATAACATACCATGGCAACCAACAAGATCACACTAGCAATGTGACAAACATGGCGAACGCCATGGCAACCATTAACATACCATGACATAAAACATGGCAACTATCAAGATCACCCTAACAGCATGACAAAACTTGGCAACACCACATCAACCGTCAAGCTCTCCCTAGCAACATGTCATAGAACATAGAAACACAATGTCAGCCATCAAGATTACCCTAGCAACATGACATAGAACATAGAAACACAATGTCAACCTTCAAGATCACCCTAGCAACATGGCAGCACCATGGCAACCATGAAGATCACCCTACCAAATGGACATAGAACATAGCAAAACCATGTCAATAATCAAGTTCACTATAGCAACATGACACAGAACCTAGCAACACCATGGCAACCATCAAAATTACCCTAGCAACATGACATGGAACAAAAAAACACAATGTCAACCTCAAGATCACCCTAGCAACATGGCAACACCATGGCAACCATGAAGATCACCCTAGCAAATGGGCATGGAACATAGTAAAACCATGTCAATAATCAAGTTCACCCTAGCAACATGACAGAACCTAGCAACACAATGGCAACCGTCAAGATCACCCTAGCAACATAACATAGAACGTAGCAACACAATGTCCAACTTTAAGATCACCCTAGTAACATGACATAAAACATAGTTACACAATGTCAACCATAAAGATCACCCTAGCAACATGACATACAGCAACATCGCTGCAACCATTAAGATGACCCTAGCAACAGGACATACCATATCAACACCATGGCAACCAAAAGGATCACCCTAGCAGCATGACATAGAACATAGCAACCATCAATATCACCCTAGCAGCATGACATGGACTATAGCAACACAATGGCAACCATCAAAATCACCCTAGCAACATGGCAACACCATAGCAACCATGATTACCCTAGCAACATGGCATAGAACATGGCAACACCATGCCAATCATCAAGTTCACCCTAGCAACATGACACATAACCTAGCAACACCATGGCAACTATCAAGATCACCCTAGCAACATGACCTAGAACAGCACTCACTAAACCTCCACTAGTTATGTTTAGTTAATCCAGACCCATGACTGCAGCAGCTCGGCGTTTAGCATTGCACTCACACAGAAATTCAGTCCAAGAACAAATAGCATCTATTAGCCGAACAGCACAGGGTTTAATAAAGGACACGCGAACACAAATCGCACAATTTAGCGCTGCGGTTTGATAGATGTCAAGCCAAACAATTCAGCGGTCCCCGCGGACGTCTGCCGCCTTAAGTTAACTCAGATTCATAATGCTATAATAACCCTGCCGGCTTCCTTTGAAATGTATTGTAAACGATTTGTGAAGCACCTCCACGGCGAAGCCCCCGAAAATGAGTTTTCTAATCATGCTGAATGAGTCAAAGACACTGCATATGGGTAGAGAAAAAGCTTCTGACAGCGACACGGCATCGTTAACATTGCCAGCGCAGCCCACAGAGATTCAATCACGCTGATTTTGAGCTGACATTTGTGCATATGGGCTTGTGCATTATTCTGGCCCTATAATGTGCTGGTAATGCGAACATGACTCTGCTGTTTCTCTGCAGTTTGCTCCAGGTTATTCCTGTTCTCCAGCACCTCCTGAAAATGAGAGTTATATACGAGCTGTTCCGGGAAGGGTTTATCAGACTTTCAGATTGCTGCTCTGCTAATGCACTTCAACTTTATTTAATTAAAACATTTTTTTATGCAGCGATAAAGCGAACGGGAAGTTAATAAGCTGGTTAGTCATTGCTCTGTGAGGGATTGAAAATAAACCATAATAGTGCTAGTATGTTGGACACTTTTTGTTCTGAATATGTTAATTAGTTTTGATGATGAATGTTTAAACATTTGGGTGGTTTAATATTTATTAAGAAACATGACAAGTGTAACTGTGGTAATAGAGATTCACTGTAATACACAGCGAATATGTATTAAGAAATGAAATGTTATCGAGCTTTGTGTTTCTCATAGTAATGGAATGACGCAAGACCGTATACTTAAAGGGCACCTATGGTTAAAAAATCTACTTTTCAAGCTGTTTGAACAGCCATATGTGCATGTATGGTGTATAGACCGTCATATTGGGATGATATAAACACACCCAGTGCTTTTTTTTCAATTTTCAAGGCGCATCATCATATCCTCAGTTTGTTGATTCACGTCCGCCATTTTCAGCGTGAGTCGAAGCGATATCACTAAAGGAACACGCTAGCTCTATTTTTAGATGCAAGGCTCATTGGGCTCAACACAAGATCAATATTCTCCACATTATCGCTCTAATAGGAATTATTGGTTGTATCTTTAGGTAGGTTTGCTAACATGTGTACTTCTCATTGAGTCTACCTTATACTTCAGCCGTTTGCATTTCTCGCGATCACAGAAGCTCCCTGTGATCTTAACTAGCATGCGTTTTCAAGTCGACGGCTGGGCGCTGCGGACCGCTGCAGAAACCGATGTTTAGAATTCAAAAATGCGTGGCGCGACGATTCGGGACACTTCATGTTTCTGGTGCGCCACAGAGAGTGTCTGGTGTGCCGTGTCGCGGCTTCGAGCGGCGCATCCAGTGCCTCAGTCAAAGTTAATTCAGTGTGCGTGGTTATTAGTTTCTGTGTACAAGCTCGGCTCTTGAAACTAGCACACAGTTGGCTGTAAAACTGTACAAAGACACAAATGATTTTGTACTCTCTGCTTGGTCTGTGTCCGAATCATACATGTATGACTGATTGCTGATCCTCTCTCTCCTTCTCTGTCTGGCTGTCAGACTCTGTTGCAAACGCAGAGTGGGTGAGCTCATGGCCCCGCCCCCTTGTTACGTTGGCAGGAAGCCGAAACTAATTTACATGTGAAGCAACACACCCCTAAATCAGCGAGCTGTGGACACGCCCCCAACATGACACTTTTTAACACATTATAATAAACAATCTGAATTGTGTTTTAAACTGAAGCTAAACTGGCACACTCAGAACAACCAGAATATTAATATTAAATCATAAAAAAGAGGTAAGCTATGAGCCCTTTAAGAAACATGACAAGTGTAACCATGGTAATAGAGATTCACTGTAATACACAGCAAATATGTATTAAGAAATTAATATTATTGAGCTTTGTGTTTCTCTTAGTAAAAATCGCAGGTTGCTATCATGGCATTGTATTATGGAATGACGCAAGAGCGTATACTTAGTGACAGTGTTGTTTATTTTACTTGTCTTGTGTTTATTTCAGTTTTGTCTGCAGTATATTGCCCTGTGTTTCATGTGATATTTGATTCTCAAGTATGTGAAATTATATTCTTTACATTAATTTGTTTTGTTAAAATGGTAAAAAGTTCACCAGATGATGGCTGCTACGTTTTTTTTCTGCAGTATATTGCCCTGTGTTTCATGTAATTTGATTTGATTCTCAGAATGATTCTCAGAAGATTCTCTAACGATTATGTAAAAGCATTAATGGAGATAAGCGATTATTGCATCATATACCGCCCGCTTTCCAGTTGTACTCATTTGTTGCTCTGCAAAGCTCAGATGCAAGTGAACATTACTAAAAGCATGTGCTGTAATGTAACGTTTGCAGCACGGGATGCGCATCGTTCATTGATGAACATTCCAATCATTCATGTTTAAAAGCGCTAACAAGACGGCATGCTTCTGTGTGTGTGTGTGTGTGTGTGTGTGTGTGTGTGTGTGTGTGCACGCTTGGCCTCGGAGACGAGCGGAGCACACACATCTAATGCTATTTTAATGCGAGCGCTTTAATGGTCAAATACATGCACATGTGTCAGAGCGCGGTGTTTAGTAAATATTCATATTAACCCTCATTTGTGTAATGAACAAACAAGTTGGGAATAAAAAGACATGTGAAAGAGAAACCATATCAGAGCCACACAGTTCTTAAAGTGACAGCGCAATATTCCTCCTGCCGTCTGTTTTTATTATGAATCAAACAACTAATGGAGAAAATCCCTCACTGCTCTTGACTGAAGGACTGCTGGAGCTGAAGTGTTTATCTGACAGTGAAGATGCTTAAAGCACAGTTTGTTTAATATTTTTATTCTATTGTATTTATTTACCTTTCCTTATTCACAGGGAGGAAATAACTGTGCATATATACAGTTAAAGTCAGAATTATTAGCCCTCCTGAATTATTAGCGACCCTTTCCCCCCAATTTCTGTTTAATGCAAAGATTTATTTTTAACCCATTTTATTTTCTGACTTTTGAATTTGGCATCCTACCGCGCAACACCACATGTTTGCTATTGCAACTGGTTTCTTTTTGCAACCGGGAACCTGTGTGACGTATGTTGGTAATTCGTCTATAGTAGCCGATTCATCAAAACATGGAAACATTCCTTGGACCTCGTAAATATAGGTCATCAAATTAATGTATAATCTTTTTGATACATTTTGAAAAATACAGATAACTTGTATATACACGCAACATATATCTTCTAAATCTAAACATTAACTTGTATTTTAAATGTATGAATGGATTTACATACTTGAATGAGAATTTAGATCTGCTTACTGCACATTAGAGTAGGGGAGAGCGGGGCACAAAGTAACACGTTTGGTTCAAATAATGAACAAAGTAATGGTGTTAGACAAAGCATATTTTTTTGGAAGGAACACACAAACCTCTCCTACAAATGAGCACTGAATTCTGATCGCCGGACCTGTGGTTTTTGTGCAGTATTGCCAAAATTGGCAGGAGTAAAAATGTTACTATTTACCCTACCTGCAGGGCAAGTTGTAACAGACAGAGGGTTAGTTGTAACTCATGCATATAAAGGCAGATTTCACACAATTAATCCAATAAAATCCAGCTTACTTTCAATAGTAGCTTTATTTCTTCAGTAATTGGCCCATTCCTTTTTTTATTCTACATAGCACAGTATGTTTATGTATTTATTTCTTTATTAGACAAACACATTTGAATCTATTTGCATTTTTATCCATTTATCCATTATTATACAATGCATTTATTTGCATTATTAGCGATAAAATCATTTTATTTCTGTTAAAACATTATTTATTATTTAAAAAGTTCTCAACATTACACACAAAATAAAAAAAAAAATAGTTGGTTTAGTCGGTCTCCAACAGTGTGTGGCTTAATTGTAACACCCTGTTACAACTAACCCCGCTGTGTCGTGTTTATATTATATTATATATTTTATTATATTATAATCAGGCATATTATATTATATTGTATTGTATTATAATCATAATTAGGCATATTATATTATAATCAGGCATATGAGATTATATCACATTATATTAGATTACATTACTTTATAATCAGGTATATTATATTATATTGTATTGTATTGTATTGTATTATTTTATAATATAATCAGGTATATTAGATTAGATTAGATTATATTACATTATATTAGATTATATTAAATTATAATCAGGTATATTAGACTATATTATATTAGATTATATTACATTATATTAGATTATATTAAATTATAATCAGGTATATTAGATTATATTAGATTAGATTCTACTTGATTGTCATTACACATGTACAAGGCAATGAAATGCAGTTTAGGTCTAATCAGGAGTGCCATAGCAGCAACTGCAGGATACAGGTATTAGTTATGAAGTGCAATTCTAAAAAACTATGGGTGATATTTACAGATGGATGTATTATGAATGTTATATACAGGTTTAATTAGCTATGAACAGATTTACAGTAGATGAATATATGTACAGGTTGTATATTATTTTTATTTATTTCTTATTTTTTAACTAATTTATTTATGTTTATTGGTTTTTCCTCATCTGATTATTTTATTCCATTAATGTATTCCAGATTTATTTATTAGATTTTTTTTTTTGCACAAATCCTATTTTCCCCAGATATGCTGCTCTAGAAATCTATTGTCATCTGTGGGCTTTTGAGAGAGTCTAAGACCTCTCGCCTGATGCGATTTATTCAATAAGTTCACCGAAATGACACCCAACACAAAACCCTTTTGAAGAGCGCCTCTGATGCCGGGGAAACGTGTCTTTATAGCAGTAATACCTCTGTGTCGGCCATGATATGCCAGGGAATCTTTCTGGAGAAGAGAAAAATGGGGCAGCGCTGAGATTTGACACCAGGAATGTGAAATTACAGTCAGTTTGAGTTCAACTTACTTTGCATTCAGATGGATATGCTTCCTCATGCGCAACCAAATATCTTTTTGGATCTCCGGCGCTATTGGCTGTATTTTGATGAATTTGATGAAAAAGCAGCAGAAAGAGGCGAGGGAGCTCTCATTTCTCTAAAGCAAACCTCTGCTGATTTCAGCCCTGTGTTATTTAAGACCTGCAGACGCTGCCAGAGCTTTATTGCATTGAGCACAGACGTGTACACTCACATATTATCAGAAATACAGGCCTGGTGCCTGCAGTACTGTCTGTGTGTGTGTCTATTACTTGTTGCTCTTACAACTGGGATCAACGACAAGACTTGTCAGGTAGTGTACAACTTTATTAGTGTAATTTAATAAAGCATTAGGACTTTTTGGTTTTAAGGTGTTATTACTAGGCATTGGCTAAGAAATGAACATCACCTAAGTGTAAGAAATGTCTTTAACTGTTAACAATTGTAAACTCGGTGTACAGAGTTAGCTAGCAAAATGCCTATAAATAGAGTATTTTCAATGCTGTAGGCCAGATTAACATGGGAACATGTGAATGTTTGAATATAAATCACATCATGTCTTTAAGCATTTGCTGCTGTAATGAGCAACCACTGCCAATAGATGAATTACCAGTTTGTAAACATTCAGGATGCGCGTGCAGCGAGGTTGCAGAAAGAAAAACAAAACGGGAGTGCTAGCATTTACAGTGAGGGAATGACATCTGATGCGGTACAGAGTCTGTTGTTGTCTTAGAAATAAGTTATATTGATTACATATTATATATATTATTTACATAAGGCTTTCAGCGTATTATAACAGCTCGTCACCCAGTGATAAGCACAGTGATTCTGCAAAATTAACGTTAAAGTGAGCAACGTTAGTCTGGCAGGTCCATTTGCGATAGCAACCTCCCAGCGGATATTGGATAGGATGAAATGGCAAAACATCCAGCCCCAAATACACAAATATCTCAATGAAACTCCAAGTGATTTTACAAGAGAGAAGTTAAAGATCTACAAGTGCCAACAATGTTGTTTTGTGTGGACATGTGCAAGAAATAATGTTCAATGATTAGCAGATTCAAAACTATGTAGAGCTAAAAACCAAGGTTCTGCCTAGCCATAGACAAGGAAAGAAGACGGAGCTGTACAAGGCCTGGGCAATCATCAAGCAAAACTGCATTATGACCGTAAACTGCACCTGTACGGCAGGGTATGTGAACTTATCTGTTTACATTTCATTTTCAGTGTTCAGTGTCCGCAGTTTAATTCACCATATTTCAGCATAGCGTGATTCAGCATAGCGTGAACTTACCTGATATGAAATAAGAACTGCAGTCTCTAGCATTTTTAATTAGGTCCTCACTCCGTTCAGCTCCCTTTTAGCCAAAGACGTCTGCTGTTGGCATTAAAAGCAGTGTGGTGTACGGTAAAAGTTAAGTTTTCTATTTTCTGACTTTTGAATTTTGCATCCTACCGCACAACACCACAAGTCTGCTATTGCAACTGGTCTCTTTTTGCAACCGGGAACCTGTGTGACGTATGTTGGTAATTTGTCTATAGTAGCTGAAAAACAAAACATGGAAACATTCCTTGGACCTCGTAAATATAGGTCCCCATATTAATGTATAATCTTTTTAATACATTTTTGAAATATACAAATAACAAAGTTTTCTATTTTCTGACTTGATGTTTCTTTGACATCCTACGGGACAACACAACATGTTTGCTATTGTAGCCGGTCTTTTTTTGCAACCGGGAACCCATGTGATGTCATGTGTGACGTAGGTTGGTAATTCGTCTATGACAATATCAAAAATCTTAAAAGATGCGAGACATTTAAATAATAAGTAATTATTCACAGTAGTTTGAAGTGCCCACAATGTCAATATTATGCATGGTTATTTTCATAATATATTGAATTATTGAATATCTGCATGTGTTTTGGTGGAACATAGCATTAAATTTAAACAAAGTTTAATTCAATTCAATTCACCTTTATTTGTATAGCGCTTTTACAATGTCGATTGTGTCACAGCAGCTTCACATAGAAGATTATAGTAAATTGAAACAGTGTCAGTTCAGTTTTCAGTGTTGAAGTTCAGTTCAGTGTGGTTTAATAATCACTACTGAGAGTCCAAACACTGAAGAGTAATCGATTGCTCTACAAGTCACAAACTATGCAAGCCAGTAGCGACAGTGGCAACGAAAAAACTTCTCCAATTGGTGAAAGTGAAGAATTAAAAAACCTTGGGAGAAACCAGACTCAGTTGGACACGGCTATTTCTCTTATGGCCAAAACGTCTTGTGCAGAGCTGCAGTCTAGGCGTTGGAGAAGCTGGACCTCAGCGAAGACTTGTCTGTCCCTAGAGTCTCACAGGAATCAGTCTCATGCTCTTCACTCCTCCATGACCACCACAGCAGCTGCTCAGGATATGGCCTGGTCTGGGATTGTGGAAACCTTGAGATCATCTCTTCACAGGCCTTGGATTGCGTCAGTGATGCTGCATGATCTCTGAGGGCCTCGGGAAGAGTATCCCCAGGTGGAAATAGAAAATAAAGAGAATAATTAGCATAGCTGCTGTTCATAGTGTATATAAACGAGATGCGTGGAGCACATTCATGCATTTTTATGCTTTACTAAAAAGATAGGTCTTTAATCTAGTTTTGAGCTGTAAGTGTGTGTCTGAGCCTCGGACATTAAGGAAGGCTATGAGTTTAGGAGCCATAAATGAAGGCTCGACCTCCTTTACTTGACTTTCCTATTCTAGGTACTACCAGAAGCCCTGAGTTTAGTGGTGCAACACAAAACTATTCAGTAAGTGTTTGAGTTGCAACTTAACGTCCGTTTAAGTCTCCTAGTGCAACCAAACCCTGATTAGACTGCACTCAAAAAAAAAAAACAGCTATTTGTATGCACGTTCTGACTAAAGCACTATGAGATTCCTCCAGCTGATTCATGCATTGTTTCAGGAAATACAGAGATCTGGCTTTGATTTAGGAGGCGGAAAGCGCATTAATCTTCGCTGATTGGATTAATGTGATTCTCATTCATAGCAGATAGAGAGTGTTAGAGAGAATACAGCAAAGTCATTCAGTGGCAGTCGCAGGTGGGTTTTTTAGGAAGCTTGTTTAATCATTCCTATGAAGCAATCATCTATCCACAATCCTTACAGCACCCTTCTGAATCCTAACACTAGTTTTCCATCATACTGTATGACCGCATTAAAGTAGCAGACTTTTATGTGTTTGCATATTTTATGCATGCTCTCTCTCTCTCTCTCTCTCTCTCTCTCTCTCTCTCTCTCTCTCTCTCTCTCTCTCTCTCTCTCTCTCTCTCTCTCCCCCTCTCTCTCTCTCTCTTTCTCTCTCTCTCTTTCTCTCCGTCTGCTGTTTGAAAACTTACCTAGAGCGCCGTATGCCATTTAAAAGTTCCCTAGAGCGCCATCTGCTGTTAAACGCCAGCCTAGAGCACAGTCTGCTGTTAAACACTAGCCTGGAGCGCTGTCTGCAGTTAAACACTAGCCTGGAGCGCCGTCTGCAGTTAAACACTAGCCTAGAGCGCCGTCTGCTGTTAAACACTAGCCTAGAGCGCCATCTGCTGTTTAAAACTAGCCTAGAGCGCCGTCTGCTGTTAAAAACTAGCCTAGAGCACCATCTCCTGTTAAACACTAGCCTAGAGCACCATCTGCTGTTAAACACTAGCCTAAAGCGCCATCTGCTGTTTAAAACTAGCCTAGAGCGCCGTCTGCTGTTAAAAACTAGCTTAGAGCACTATCTCCTGTTAAACACTAGCCTAGAGCGCCGTCTGCTGTTAAACACTAGCCTAGAGCACCATCTGCTGATAAACACTAGCCTAGAGCGCCATCTGCTGTTTAAAACTAGCCTAGAGCGCCGTCTGCTGTTAAAAACTAGCCTAGAGCACCATCTCCTGTTAAACACTAGCCTAGAGCACGGTCTGCTGATAAACACTAGCCTAGAGCGCCGTCTGCAGTTAAACACTAGCCTAGAGCGCCGTCTGCTGTTAAACACTAGCCTAGAGCGCCATCTGCTGTTAAACACTAGCCTAGAGCGCCGTCTGCTGTTAAAAACTAGCCTAGAGCGCCATCTCCTGTTAAACACTAGCCTAGAGCGCCGTCTGCTGTTAAACACTAGCCTAGAGCACGGTCTGCTGATAAACACTAGCCTAGAGCGCCATCTGCTGTTTAAAACTAGCCTAGAGCGCCGTCTGCTGTTAAAAACTAGCCTAGAGCACCATCTCCTGTTAAACACTAGCCCAGAGCGCCGTCTGATTTTAAACACTTATATAGAGTAGCGTCTGCTGTTAAATACTAGCCTAGAGCGCCGTCTGCTGTTTAAAACTAGCCTAGAGCGCCGTCTGCTGTTAATAACTATCCTAGAGCGCCATCTGCTGTTAAACACTAGCCTAGAGCGCCATCTGCTGTCAATCACTAGTCTAGAGGGCCATCTGCTGTTTAAAACTAGCCTAGAGCACCGTCTGTTGTTAAACACTAGCCTAGAGCGCCATCTGCTGTTAAACACTAGTCTAGAGCGCCATCTGCTGTTTAAAACTAGCCTAGAGCGCAGTCTGCTTTTTAAAACTAGCCTAGAGCGCCGTCTGCTGTTAATAACTATCCTAGAGCACCATCTGCTGTTAAACACTAGCCTAGAGCGCCATCTGCTGTCAATCACTAGTCTAGAGGGCCATCTGCTGTTTAAAACTAGCCTAGAAGCACCGTCTGTTGTTAAACACTAGCCTAGAGCGCCATCTGCTGTTAAACACTAGTCTAGAGCGCCATCTGCTGTTTAAAACTAGCCTAGAGCGCAGTCTGCTTTTAAAAACTAGCCTAGAGCGCAGTCTGCTGTTAAACACTAGCCTAGAGCACCATCTGCTGTTAAACACTAGCCTAGAGCGCCATCTGCTGTTAAACACTAGCCTAGAGCGCCGTCTGCTGTTAAACACTAGCCTAGAGCACCATCTGCTGTTAAACACTAGCCTAGAGCGCCGTCTGATTTTAAACACTTATATAGAGTAGCGTCTGCTGTTAAATACTAGCCTAGAGCGCCGTCTGCTGTTAAACACTAGCCTAGAGCGCCGTCTGCTGTTAAACTCTAGCCTAGAGCGCCGTCTGCTGTTTAATACTAGCCTAGAGCGCCGTCTGATTTTAAACACTTATATAGAGTAGCGTCTGCTGTTAAATACTAGCCTAGAGCGCTGTCTGCTGTTAAACACTAGCCTAGAGCGCCATCTGCTGTTAAACACTAGCCTAGAGCGCCGTCTGCTGTTTAATACTAGCCTAGAGCGCCGTCTGATTTTAAACACTTATATAGAGTAGCGTCTGCTGTTAAATACTAGCCTAGAGCGCCGTTTGCTGTTAAACACTAGCCTAGAGTGCCATCTGCTGTTAAACACTAGCCTAGAGCGCAGTCTGCTGTTAAACACTAGCCTAGAACACGGTCTGCTAATAAACACTAGCCTAGAGCGCCGTCTGCTGTTTAAACACTAGCATAGAGCGCCGTCTGCTGTTTAAACACTAGCCTAGAGCGCTGTCTGCTGTATAAACACTAGCCTAGAGCACCGTCTGCTGTTTAAACACTAGCCTAGAGCGCCATCTGCTGTTTAAACACTAGCTTAGAGGCCTTAAACACTAGCTTAGAGCACCGTCTGCTGTATAAACACTAGCCTAGAGCACCGTCTGCTGTATAAACACTAGCCTAGAGCACCGTCTGCTGTATAAACACTAGCCTAGAGCACCGTCTGCTGTTTAACACTAGCCTAGAGCGCCGCCTGCTGTTAATAACTATCCTAGAGCACCATCTGCTGTTAAACACTAGCCTAGAGCGCGTCTGCTGTTTAAACACTAGCCTAGAGCATAGTCTGCTGTTTAAACACTAGCCTAGAGCGCCATCTGCTGTTAATAACTAGCCTAGAGCGTAGTTTGTTGTTAACCTAACCTAGAGCACTGTCTGTTTAAAGTTTTTCGTAGTGCACCGTCTGCTGTTTAAAACTAGCCTAGAGCGCAGTCTGCTGTTAAACACTAGCCTAGAGCGCCATCTGCTGTTAAACACTAGCCTAGAGCGCCGTCTGATTTTAAACACTTATATAGAGTAGCATCTGCTGTTAAATACTAGCCTAGAGGTTTGTCTGCAATTAAAAAAAATAGCCTAAAGCGTTTAGGCTAGCAGATAGTGCTCTAGGCTAGTTTTTAACAGCAAACAGTGCTCTGTTAGTTTTTAACTGCAGATAGCGCTCTAGGCTAGAGCAGCATCTACTGTTAAACACTAGTCTAGAGCTCCACCTGCTATTAATATCCAAGCTCAGAATCAATTCCCATGAAAATCCTGAAGCATTCAGGAACTCTCCTAATAAATGTTATTCCATCATACACTCCGGCCACACTGAAGTAACACTCATGCGTTTGCATATTTTATGCATGCGCTCCCACCCTCCCCTCTCCCTTACTCTGTCGGCCTGTAGTCCTCATTATCAATGGCTTTCATGGGATTTATGGGATGGGCTTTTGGGATTGCAGTGGGTCATTAATCAGTATAAATGTCTCAAACAGCTGTGTGTGCTGATTTCGCTGCTGTTCAGAGCGGTCATTTCTGCTTTGTGATCAATGAGGAGATACCGACCACACAACCAGGTCCGTTTAAAAGCATGTAATCAGAGAGCAATATTCAGGAGCTCAGACTCACTGCTGCCACCGATGAAAGCAAAAGCTTTTTCTCCGCCATCCAACCTTCACCTCAGTTCAGCTTCTCTCTCAAACACGATTCCTCCCACAGACAGCCGCACTTCGTGGTGCGTTCAATGATTAAATTAGAGAATATACTTGCTGCTTTGTAAAGCTGTAGAAAATGTCTCCAGCTCACCAGCGTTTCTGCTTCACGTCCTCAGAATACCAGTTAAGCCTTTTAAAAGTTTCTCTAATGAAATATTCTCCCTCCCTGAGATGCTACCAGAATTCTTCATCTGAAAGTAAGATATTGCGTTCTATATTAGTCCAAGTCTGTCACTCACTGAGTTACATATGAGGACATGTTTAGCGGGGATGCTCAGATCCAAAAGTCTGATTAGATAACGGTTTCGAGAGCACTTTTACACTTTACTTGAAGTGGTGTTCACACCGAAAGTTGCGAGAGCATCAAAGTAGTCGGAAGTCAATGAGAGCCGGTGGCGAGGAGCAGTGCGGCGTGTCTTCGCCGGTGTGGGCGTCGAGGAGAGTTGAAATCAAGTCAACTTTATGGTAATGAGCTATGACGCGGTTCGGCGGCAAGCAATCAGAATAAAGAAGTCCACCGCTTCAGAGGAGTTCAGAGAACACAGTCACTGTGAACTTTGGTTCCGACCACAGTTGTTCCCAAGGGTTTGATTATTGCGGTCGCCAGATTTCCAATTATTTGTAATGTTTTCTTACAGGAACATGCATTAAATAAGTAGCGAGTTACTGATGTGCATTAATGTTATATATATTTATTTTTAAAAAAGCGTGAATCTCACGCAACAGGACAAAACTATTGCTGCTTCAGGATAGTACTACGGTGACAAAATAATATTACAAAGTGTGAAATTTACATTTTGAAAAACATTTTTACCCATCATAAGAAACAATTTTACCAAGGACGAAACAAATTTACATTTCAGAAAAAAATTAACAAAACGCAAAACACTTTTACAAGTCCCGAAACAAATGTACAATTACAGATTCCTTACGTCCCACACACCGGAAGTGGCGTGGAATGTACCATACACTGGAAAATATCAGCTCGTGTGTGACTTTGTAGACACAGCTTAACACGTCTACTACAGCAAAAATCATGGTTTTATCAACTGCGATAAAACATGGTTTTGTCATTTAGAGCTATTCGGAGAAAATATCAGCGTGAGAGTATGTAGAAACATGTGAACGCGAGAACATGGAAACAATCAAAGCACGACATATGTTGATTGATAACAGTATCAAAGCCGACCTCACCCTGTGGACCTGGATAGCTCAGTTAGGTAGGTCGGTTGATACATGCGCTGAACCTTTTGACTTGGGTTCAAATCCCGTTGATGACATGTCAATTATAAATATTTCTTTACATTAATTTTGGTTATATACTGTTCTGCTACAGAAATATTAAAATCAATAATGTTTGACACTGACACTCAGTAATAAGAATCTTTATGTGGTATGGGCTTGTTTTGTTGCTGTGAAAGTGACGATTCTGCCAATTTGCAAACGTGAATAGTTTACATCTGGAAAGGGACACCAGTTGAACCGTAACCCTGGCTTCATTCAGTTTACTTTTAAGAGTCCTCAAGCAGATGTTTACACCGTGTAGACTTGACATCATGTCCACAATTACAGCACACGAGTGGCTCTCGTTAAAATATCAAACCGTTTCCGTCTGGTCTGCATCCTTTAGAAACTCAAAGGACCGACCACACGTAAAGCAAAACCGCGTTAAGCTGCCAATGTGTTTACTGCAAAACATCCTTCCACTCGACTGCAGTCTATGTTCTGTCACCATAAACTTTATTTGCGCCATGCACTCCACAGCACAAATTTACCTCGCTCACCAACAACAACAACACTTTTCCCCACGTCACTCCCAGTGTATGGTACATTCCATGTCACTTCCGGTGTGTGGAACATTCCCTTTCCGTAAGGAATCTGTAATTGTAAATTTGTTTCAGGACTTGTAAAAGTGTTTCACACTTTGTAATATTGTTTTGAACTTCCCGGCCACCGTATATTTCAGACAGATGGACACATTGGATAATTAGGTGGAGCAAAGCCACAGTGCACACAACTTGATCCTCCATTGTTAAACGAATTTGATAAGAAGTGCGCAACATTTTCACTCTAGAAAGCATGTTTTGTGCAGAAACGTAACTGATGTGCTGCAACGGCCCCTTTAAATACCACATCAATGTAGAGAATTTTGACGCTCTCGCCGCCGGAGCTGAAGGCAGACAGCGTTGTCGCCAGGGCGGCCAGAGCAACCTTGGAGGCTCTCACCATTTTTGGTGTGAACGCACAGTAAGGCTGTCATGCTGGACATGCTGCTCCTTTTTGATACATCCAAGCGTGTGCAAGTTCTTTTAGTGCAAGATTAATTCAACTTCGATGTTACAGAGGAAGTCATTTTTACCAACAGTGATCTGATTGTATAACCAAAGTCATACTAGATGAATTGTGCTGAATTGAAATAGTTCTTCAATATGGACAAGTGTTTACCTGTTGTTTTTGGAACTAAGGTGTGCAGTATGAATGTAATTTTATTATTTTTTTATAGGCATATGTAGCTTATTTTATCTATTTTTAGTATGGAGAGTTCTGCGGTGACGAGAATTTCCTTTTGGGAATTAATAAAGTCAAACAAACAAATAAAACTTTCATAATTATGACACATGATAGCACAGGGTTGAAATTGTATGTGTGCTTATGACCTCAGTTAAGTGTCATTTGCTCAGTTTTGTCATTTTAAATGTAAAGATGATGTTGTTTATGACAGCTTGACTTGAACATATCACAATCTGTTTTTCTCTTTGTGACAGCTTGACATTACCAAGATCACTCGTCATAAATCTGTCATAAACATGAGTGTCATGAGGCCATTATAACTGTTTCTGATCACGTTTTCAGAGAAACAAATTATATTTGTCCTTAAAATGTCTCATTAAATTTGTCATGACTTTACCAAATCATGTTATAAGAGCATCAGTAATTTTTAATAACATTTTAATGACTAATTCAGATTGTACCACTGAACTTGACACATTTATAAAGGCTTCGTGATAAGTTTTGTTGTCTTGGTAATGTTGAGTAGATGTAGACAGGTGATGTATTCGTTTATACCAAGTTGTCACAACAATGGCATCTTTGCAATTAAAATGGCATAACTCTTGAGTGAATAACTCTTAATAACAGTGGTTATCTTAATTAACAGTGGTTAGCATTCGTAAAATTCTCATTCACATCATGTGATGATTATAAGGTTTAATACTATGTTGGTGTGGGTTTCCTCCGGGTGCTCCGGTTTCCCCCACAGTCCAAACACATGCACTATTGGGGAATTGATTAACTAAATTGTTGGCGGTTCATTCCGCAGTGGCAACCCCTGATAAATAAAGGGACTAAGTCAAAGGAAAATGAAATGTTTTGAAATAATTTAGCCACATTCAGTGCTTCCCACACTTAGACTTTACTTGAGCGGGCCGCCCGGGTTTATTAATGACCAGGGGCGTAGTGGACATTTTAAAAGTGGAGGGGGGGACTGTATGAGATCATATGTTCGGATAATTATTAATCACCTGTTTCTAAATGGTCTGTCTCTAAAAGTGAGGGGGACGGATCCCCCACGGTTGCAACGCCCCTGTTAACGACCGCCTAACATTAACATCCTTTAACACTTGTTTTTTTTTGTATCTGCCCGATATAACCAAACATCCGCGAACGAAGAATCTCTCGCTTGCTCGTTTCGTTCTGTGAGAGCAAAACCTGTCAGCTCTCCCACAGCATTGCAGACCACAGAGGCTTTTTGGGACTTATAAAATTCGTCCGGCCTGGGTTTCTAATTCTCCCCCAAAAAATTCCAGGATTCAACTTTTGCTTTTGCTTTCTAAAGCTCGTATGTGTTTTTGCATTACTCTTTTATTAAAGACTGCTTCGCATTTGGCTTCAGAGCTGACGGCACGCACAGCCGCAAGACTGAGAGAAAAAAGTATATAATAGGTTCTTTAATCTAAACTATAAACTAAACTTAAATATATGTACACCATTAGTGGTTAATCAGTGCATTTGCCTTATTTGAATAATCTACAAGTTTTAATCCTGTAATTATGATTTTTTATAGCGATATTGTCTGTTTTTATTACTTTTTCTCATTTTATTTTATTTTTTGCTGATTATTTTATTAACTTGATAATGGGAAGCTGTACACTTTTTTTGTGTGTGTGTGTGTTTTTGACTATTTAAAATGGTTGAAACTCTGTAGAGTTGCACTGAGTAATCACATACGACCTTGAAAATGAGCATTTCAAAAGGAAAGTTTGAGAATAAGAATCTAAAGCGATATTAAAAAAGTCTTCAGATACTTTAACACCATGTCCGCTTTGGGAAAATACTATGTCTTTTTTTTGCACTCAGATGGGTTTTATGCTGTGGCTTTGATGGAAAGAAACAAGATACATTTCCGCTTTAGAGATTCAGAAAAATAGCTCATTCAAAACGACCCATTCATACTGTTTGACCTTGAGGTTTTTGTGGTGAACTTCTAATATTATGAGCAGGATTACATAAAATAAATGCATGATTTGAGTGTGGGGTGGCATGGTGGCTCAGTGGTTAGCACTGTGGCCACACAGCAAGAAGGTTGCTGATTCAAGTCCCGGCTGGGTCAGTTGGCTTTTTTGTTCTCCACGTGTTGACGTGGGTTTACTCTGGGTGCTCCGGTTTCCCCCACAGTCTAAACACATGTGCTATTGGGGAATTGGGTAAACCTAAATTACCCATAGTGTATGAGTGTGTGTGAATGCCGCAGTGTATGGGGGATTCACAATACTGGGTTGCAGCTAAATAGGCATCCGCTAGACTGTAAAACCTAAGGGTCAACTTTATCAAATGAAATGTGTAGTTAACTCAGAATTTACTGAAAGTTAATTCTACTCATTTAAAAAGAGGGTGGCGCAGTAGGTAGTGCTGTCGCCTCAGAGCAAGAAGGTCGCTGGTTTGAGCCTCGGTTGGGTCAGTTGGCGTTTCTGTGTGGAGTTTGGAGGTGCTCCAGTTTGCCCAACAGTCCAAAGACATGCGGTACAGGTGAATTGGGAAGGCTAAATTGTCTGTAGTGAGTGAGTGTATGGATGTTTCCCAGAGATAGGTTGCAGCTGGAAGGGCATCCGCTGCGTAAAACATATGCTGGATAAGTTGGCGGATCATTCCGCTGTGGCGACCCCGGATAAATAAAGGGACTAAGCTGAAAAGAAAATGAAAGAATGAATGAAAAGAGTTTTGAACTCAGTGTTGAAGGTAATGTGTTCATTAAATACCTCATTACTTTAACTTAAATGGAGTAAGTTATATGGAGTAATACTCATATCGATTAGTTTTTGACCGTAATCGGTTTCCTCAAAGGGTTAAAGTTGCCTTAACTTACTGGGTTTTACAGAACTCGGTTGGTTTGAGTTCTTCTCATTTATTGGGTTTTACTGTGCTCAAATTGCTTCATTTACTCAAACAGATTAAGTTCACAGTACTTAATAGGGTTAGTTTTTGAACTTAAATTAGTTACCTTCACTTTTTGGGTTTTACAGTGTGTGTAAAACCAAATGCTGGAAAAGTTGGTGGTTTATTCTGCTCTGGCAGAAATTAATAATTAATTAATTAATAAAGTATGAGTGTGTGTGAATGCGAATGTATGGGCATTTCCCAGTACTGGTTTGCAGCCGCAAGGGCATTGCTGCGTAAAACATATGCTGGAATAGTTGGCAGGTCATTCTGCTGTGGCAACCTCTGAAATCCAGACTAAGCCAAGGGAAAATGTATCAATGAATTTGGTCGTGTTTGCCAGTACTGGGCTGCGGCTGGGCTATCTTCTACGTAAAACATATGCCGAAATAGTTGTCGGTTCATTCCACTGTGGCGACCCCTGATGAATAAGGGACTAAGCAGAAGGAAAATGAATGAATGAATATTTGGACACAGTTGGCTATTTTCTGGCCTTTTTATCCTTCGTTGATGGAATCTGCAGTGATTTCATTTTAACAACACTGTGCTATTTGAGATTGATGAATCTGTTTCTGAATGAATCGTTTGAGTCAATGATTCAATGCTCCATTCATTTCTTAATGAATCATATATTTTTTTCATGAATTGTTTGAATAAATGATTCAGTGAATCTCTCTCTTTATCATTTGGTTTCCTGCATTTGCCTCTCTCTTGTTATTGTCCGCTTTCATCAGTGTTTCATTTGTGTCTGTGGCAGGTTTGACATTAATTTAACATTTCAATATCTGCAATTGCAAGAGGTATGACAGAATAATTCCAGCTTGCGAGGCAGACAAGATTATAGTTTTCCTTTCAAACATTTTTATTTTATATTTTGCACTGCTTCATTTTGATTGGGTTTGGTTTGAATGTGAAATATACATGTATATCTGCTTTCTTCGCACATTCTCCACCAGAAAGACTAGATGTATGTTTCTTTATTTAATGAGCTTGAAGATTTCTGTTTGTGAACTCTGGGCTGTTTCCCAGACGAATCTCCACATGTCAGGATTTCCCCCTTTTCTGAAACACGAGCGCAGAGTTTGTTTTCACCAGAGAGACGTGATAAATATGAAGGCAGCTCAGCGGGACTGTGAAATGTGCCTTTGTTTTCTGAAAGTCAGCATGTTCCTGAAGCTGCGTGGCTTTAATTAAACATCAGATTCACGTTCACTGTCAGAGTGATCTCGCACATGCTGAAGGACACCATCAGAAGTGAAGAATTTTTACACACACACACACATATGTTGATTTTAGTGGTTTATGAGGACTCTGTATTGGCATAATGTAATTTATACAGTGCATCTGGAAAGTATTGATAGCGCTTCACTTTTTCCACATTATTTTACGTTACAGCCTTATTCCAAAATGGATTAAATTCATTTGTTTCCTCAACATTCTACACACAATCCCCCATAATGACAATGTGAAAAAAGAGTTATTGAAATTGCGTGAAGCTCTAAATTGAGCTCAGGTACATTCTGTTTCCACTGATCATTCTTGAGATGTTTCAGCAGCTTCATTGGAGTTCACCTGTGGTCAATTCAGTTGATTGGACATGATTTGAAAAGGCATACACCTGTCTATATAAGGTCAGGGTTGACAGTGCATGTCAAAGCACAAACCAAGCATGAAGACAAAAGAATTGTCTGTAGACCTCCGAGGCAGGATTGTCTCGAGGCACAAGGCTGGGGAAGGGTACAGAAACATTTCCGCTGCTCTGAAAATTCCAATGAACGAATGGGGGAGAAGGGCCTTAGTCTGGTCACTCTGTCTGAGCTCCAGCATTCTTCTGTGGAGAGAGGAGAACCTTAAAGAAGGACAACCATCTGTGCAGCGATCCACCAATCAGGCCTGTATGGTAGAGTGGCCAGACGGACTACACTCCCCGCCTGGAATTTGCCAAAAGGCATCTGAAGGACTCTCAGACCATAAGAAACTAAACTCTCTGCTCTGATGAGACTCAAATTGAACTCTTTGGAGTGAATGCCAGGCGTTACATTTGGAGAGAACCAGGCAGCGCTCATCACCAGGCTAATACCATCTCTACAGTGAAGCATGGTGGTGGCAGCATCATGCTGTGGGGATGTTCTTCAGCAGCAGGAACTGGAAGACTAGTCAGGATAGAGGGAAAGATGAATGCAGCGATGTACAGAGACATCCTGAATGAAGACCTGCTTCAGAATGCTCTTGACCTCAGACTGGGGCGACGATTCATCTTCCAGCAGGACAATGACCCAAAGCACATCACCAAAATATCAATGGAGTGGCTTCACAAGAACTCTGTGAATGTCCTTGAGTAGCCCAGCCAGAGCCCAAACCTAAATCCTGTTGAACATATCTGGAGAGATCTAAAAATGGCTGTACACAGTCACTCCCCATCCAACCTGATAGAGCTTGTGAGGTACTGCAAAGAGGAATAAACAAAAATTCCCAAAGACAGGTGTGCCAAGCTTGTGGCATCATATTCAAAAAGACCTGAGACTGTAATTGCTGCCGAAGGTGCGTCAACAAAGTATTGAGCAAAGGCTGTCAATACTGATGTACATGTGATTTTACAGCTTTTTTATTTTTAATAAATTTACAACAATTTCAAAACTCATTTTTCACCTTGTCATTATGGGGGATTGTGTGTAGAATGTTCAGGAAATAAATGAATTTAATCCATTTAGGAATAAGACTGTAACGTAAACAAATGTGGAAAAAGTGATGCGCTACTTTCCAGTACTGTATTAGGCCTTCACAATATATTACAATATCATTACAAATATCAGGATAACAGTGTATTGTTACGACCCTGGTCTAGGGTCAAGGACATAACATATATAAAACACTCGACAAATAAAATACCTTTTAAGAACCCTTAAAGTTGGTCATTTTTTTCTTTTTTTCTTTTTTTAACCTAAAACATGAAGCTATACCTCAGAGGGAACCCACAAAACACAATAAACAAAAGCACACTCTACCTAAACACCCACAATAAAACTACCCACACCTTACAGAGAACATAACAAAAATAAAAATACACTACACCTTACTTCCTACCTATATATAAAAACAAAAGCAAAAAAAAAAAAAAGTGTGGAATCCAACCCCTACTGCTTCAAACCGTGTATATACAATATTTTACAGCGATAACAAACAAAGCCCAAAGCAAAACTTACAGGGGGGAAAACACTGGGGGGGGGGGATAACAACAACAAAACCAAATTTACACACACAACACAGGAATTCACAATCCACAACAAGTATCGCTATTATAGATCATCAACCGTTGCAAACAACACGCCTTCCAACTCCCTCTCCACTTTCCCCGGCCGTTCCACGTTTTAAAAAAGGCCCTACTTCGTTCCTGCCAATCCACAATGACGTCACCAACGTAATTAAGGTGGGACCTGTGATGAGGTAAAAAGCGGAAGAAAGAGAGAGAGAGAGCACATGGGGGAACAGAGACACACGCAGACTTGTGAATGCAACAGTATGCAATATACTGTATGCATCACAGACATGTGATAAATAACATTTATTGGTTGTTTATGTAAATTTGGCCATTAGCTGCTGTTTTGCTATTGGCCCAAAGGTAAATGCAGAGTTGAAAATGCACTAATAGGCGGAGTCAAGATGAGAGAGGAAAATGACAACAGCCAATCAGAGTCAGTAGAATATCTGGTATTCACTCATTCATAGTGATTTAAAGGCTAAATGTTTGCACCTTGACAGTTTTTTTGTCAGAATTGTAATGAATTAGATCAGAACTGGTTTATTTTAATATCATCACATAAAAATAGGATTTAAAAGATAGCTAATAATTGCAAAAAAAAAATAAATAAGGAAAATATTATATCATAAATATCTTTATCGCAGTACTCAACAACGATCATTAGTTAGTTTGTTATATTCTAAGAAATGGTGGGTTATTTAAACCCAAATTGGGTTAAATAGACTAACCCAAACATTGGGTTAAATTTGGTCCTATTAACTTAATTTTTAAAATAATTAGTCCAGCAGTTGGTTTAGTCCATTGCACCCAGAATTGGGTAGAAATAACCCAGCGTTTTATTTATTTATTTATTTTTTGAGTGTAGTTCCTTTTAGTTTATTCGTCACATTAAAAAACAACCAGGGTTGACCAAAGTGCTGTACATGTGGCGGATACAAAAATAACATGCATTAAACTAAGAACATATCCATGACATGTACTCAAAAAAGGTTTTGTTTAAACATCGTAAATAATAAATATTTTCCAGAATCGTGCAGCCCTAATTTATACTGTAAGAATCACTTATATGGCCCTGTCCATAAACCCTGGGGTGCCCAAACTTTTTCTTATGAAGGGCCAAAAACCAAACTTGATGGAGGCTAGTGGGCTGAAGGTAAATATAGCTGCTATGGGTCCTAATTTATTTAATATTTAAAAATGGCTAGAAAACATTGATTCATTTTAACTAATACAGTATTATTATTATTATTATTATTATTATTATTATTATTATTATTATTTGTTTTATATGTTTTTTGCATTTTGTAATTAACTTTATTTCCGTTTAAACAAAATCTAATTTATAACAGAATTACAGTAGTTTTTGCCTTGATTTGCTCTCTGATTTCTTCTGCATAGTCCTCATGAGCCTCGCAAGCTGCATAGTCGAGTGACTATTTACATTTTTAAAAATCTGATTCATTTACAACATTTAATTGAAGCACTGAATTTCAGTGTGCTTTTTAGTAGCTCAGCACAAAAACAAACACAAAAAGTTGGGTCAAATTTGAAATGACTATCTGTGTAAGGCATTTGCATCAACCCTCTCCATCATACTCTCTTTTCAGAACGGATGGTGGGCCAAATCAAAGGTTACAATGGGCCAACTTTGCCGTGCGGGCCCTACCTTGGGCATCTCTGCCTAAACCCATACTTTGTATGATTTGTATTTACGAGCCGTTTTCTTTATGGGGACTTAAAGTTTCTACAAGTTCAACATTTACCTGAGTTCTTTACTTTGTTCCCCAGACCTCCAAAATATTCTCCAGCTTTTATTGATGCTTTTACAGAGCTGCTATCAATAGTAACCTCTGAATTTGACTGCTTTAGTATTGCTGGGGATTTTAATATTCACATTAATAATCCATAAATCAATGCTGTAAAAAAACTGATGACTGTTTTAAACACTTTTGATCAGACTCAGCATGTTCAAGGACCCACACACAATCGTGGACACACTCTTGATTTACTTATAACTAAGGGTTTACACATTTCCTCAACTGGAAGTCACACTGATCATTTCTGTATTTTCTTTGATATATATCGTATCAGAGTGAAATAAATGATTGTATTGTTGCTTTATGAATATGCATTAATGTCTGAAATGAGATGCATTGACACAGATGTTCCTCTCAAGTCATTTACAATGTAGAGGCATCACACGCAGGTTCAGAACGTTCTCCATCACGCCATGTTCCTTTCGCTTTCATAGTCTGATAAACAAATCAAAATCATAGCGCTAACTTGTTAAAGGGAAAGTTAATTTTCAAAATGGAAACTTCTCATTTATTCTCAAGTGGTTCTAAACATTTGAGTTTTTCTTCTGTTGAACACAAAACAAGATCTTTTGAAGACTGTTAGGGGAAAAGCAGCCATTGACATCCATCATAGGAACCTTTTTTTTTCAGCATTGTTCAGTAGTGGTGTAACGGATCACAAATCTCGCAGTTAGGATTACATTATTGCTTTAGTCACGGATCAGATTTCAGATCAGCCAAAAAGGGGAGGAGAGCAATGTCATTTGCTTTCAGTTTGACCTCTCCCACCTGCAGCTTCTCCACTATGGACATCCAGCGCTCTCCAGCCTCCGGCGCCTAGACTGCAGCAAGACGTTTGGCCAGAGGAGAAATGGTTGTGCCCAACTGATCCTGGTTTCTCTCGGGTTTTTTAATTCTTCACTTTCGCCAATTAGTGAAGTTTTATTTCCTCGACGCTGTCGCCATTGGCTTGCATGGTTTGGGACTTGTAGAGCTGCGCATCGATGGATTTGCTTTAGTGTTTAAACTCAAAGAAATAAATATTAAACCACACTGAACTGAGCTAAACTGAACTTTAACACTGAAAACTGAACTGACACTGCTTCAATTTGCTATAATCTTCTACGTTAAGCTGCTTTGACACTATCTACACTGTAAAAGCGCTGTAGAAATAAAGATGAATTGAACTGAATTTAATTTATTGCAAAAACAGCACTGCAAGACGCTTTTGTTTTTAACAAACAGAACTTAGAAGCTGTAATTTATTAACAATAAAATAAAAAAATAATCAGCTGAATAAAAAAAAACAATAAATAAAATATTCAGTGCTGTAAACCAGAGTTTCCCAACCCTGTTCCTGAAGGCACACTAACAGTCCACATTTTCAACCTCTCCCTAATCAAACACACCTGAAACAACTCATCAGAACATTAGAAGAGACTCCAAAACCTGAAGTTAATGGGTCAGACGAGGGAAACATCCAAAACATGAACTGTTGGTGTGCCTCCAGGAACAGGGTTGGGAAACACTGCTGTAAACAATTCACTGTTACTACCACTACTGTTGCTGATAATGCTAAATTTAGAAATCTAACAATCATTTGTGCAACCCATATTTATGTCTAGCCTCATTTTCAATTATTTTTATAATTTATTTTTAGTCTTATTTTCAATAATAATTCAGTTATTCACTCATAAATCTTCATGTTTCATTGCTAGATGGTCATTTTTGAAGAATTATTCAGTGGCATATTTTTGATGGCTGGTTGTCGCCACCTACTGGTTAGATTTAATTGCTGCCTACAACTTTTGTACACTGAAAAAAATTATTCAAAGATGATTCCTCGGATTTACTAAATTTTTTTGTGTTAAGTGGTTGTAAACTATTTATTTGGGCTGAATTTAAACAAACAAATTAAGTTGAACATTATTAAATTAAATTTAATTGTTTAAATTCAACACAAATAAATAGTTTGCAACAGTTTTGCATGCAACACTTTTTTCAGTGTAGAAAAAAAAACCAAGTCATTTTAAATGCGTACAAGGGATTTTAATCTTCATCATAAACATCCGTGGCTTTATCTAAACTATAAACTGTTCTCCCTGTACTTCTGTGTTATTGGACTGAATCTCGATTTTTATTTATTTTATTTTATTTATTATTTTTTAAATTTATTTATTTATTTATTTTTAATTTATTTATTTATTTTTATTATTATTTTTTGCGTTTTCAGATTTGAATGCAGCGATTGGAAGGATTAATAAACACATGCAAATCACCACATTATAATTTATATTGTGTGGGTGTTGAGATCCTGATCTTTTAATAATCAATTGTGCAGCTTACACTGAATGCATTAATGCAGGGTAAACAAGTAGTGACAGAAAACACCTTTAATAACCTAAGAAACCCTCCACATCCCCAATAACCCATCACAACTTCTTCAGTCATCATTATATTTTACAGGAAAGCCTAAACGCTTTCATACATGTCATTTGAATGAGGCGTTCTCTCTGTGATCGTTATAAATTTAGGATTAATCTACAAGTAAACAAAAAAATTGTATTAGTCCGCGACTCGCGTGCGTTCCGAACCGTGGGTTGTTATTCGTTTGATCAATCTGTTACACCCCTACTATTGAGTACATTTTCTTTCAGCTTTGTCTCTGATTTATCAGGAGTTGCCACAGCAGAATGAACCACCAACTTATTCAGCATATGTTTTACACAGCAGATGCCCTTCCAGCTGCAACCCAATATTGGGAAACACTTATTTACACTCACACACTATACAGCCAATTTAGTTCGTCAATTCCCCTATAGCGCATGTGTTTGGACTGTGGGGGAAACCGGAGCAAAGTTTCACATGTTTTGTCTATTGTTATGGTTTGTTTGTATTTGAGGTAATTTTATTCCTTTCCTGTTGACTGGCAATAACTTTAGTCAAATGCAGTCACCAAACCCAACCTGTAAACTAAGGCAAATACATTAGGAAAATGTACATTTCAAGAGCTTTGACTACAAAATGAGCACTTTAAAGACTGAGTGCTCTTGCTTCTTTTATTGCTTTTTCAAAATCTGAAGTAAATGATCCATTATTGCTCTCATAATGGCTATTAAATTCATGTAAAATATTATGCAAAGCAGAGCAGCGTCTTGTTTTCCATTCATTGTAGGCCATAAAAATTCAGCTTTTTAAGTCAGCGAAAGTCTATGAACTTGCAATCTTTTAAAGTCAGAAATTGTGGTTTGCTAATATACTTGCTTTAAACTTTATTAAATAAAATAAATTGTTTTGTTTAATGTTTATTGGTGCTAGTAACTTGTTTCACATTGGCCTGTTATGGATGCATAGTCTCTGTCTTAATGGGTTATTCATTCAAAATGTCTGATTCATTTAGGAATGAATCAATGACTGTTCTTATTAACATTGAATTATTGGACGTAAATGATGTGGAACATTGAATCATTGATGTAAATGATTCATTCAGAAACGGATTCATGAATCTCAAATGAATCATTCATGACACAGTGTTGATTTGGGTCATCAAATGTTCTGCTCTGGATTAATTTGAACTCTTTTCATCAGCAAAACAGAAAAAAAAAAGATAATATAGTGTCTAAACTATAATTCATTCAATTTGAACTATTAAGATTAATGTTTAACATGAGTTATGATTGACTAGCAGGTCAGTTAGATACATAGTCCCTGTCTTAAGTGATTCATTTGAATCATTTATTTAAAAGATTCATTTGAAATGTCAGATTAATTTAGAAATGAATCAACGACTGTCCTAATTACTCAAAGGATTCTTTCAGAAACAGATTCACCAATCTCAAATGATTCACTCACACGGTGTTGTTTTGGGTCACAACATTTATTGTAAAATATAAAAGGAACAATTTTCATGAGCAAAACAAAACATCAACATTCTGTCTTAATTATATTTCACTCAACTTTTGCTTGCTTAATCTAAAATAGATTAAGAGTTATGTTCAATATGAGTATATTAGTGACTAGCATATGCCAGTTATGGATAAATAGTCCCTGTCTTAATAAGGGATTCATTTGAATCATTTATTTAAAAGATTCATTCAAAATATCTGATTCATTTAGAAATGAATCAATTATTATCCTTATTAGCGGAACATTGAATCATTGACTCATTCAAATGATTCATTCATTCATGAGACACTGTCGCTTTAGGTCACAAAATGTTATCCTCTGGCTCAGACCCAGCCGAGACTCAAACCAGTGACCTTCTTGCTGTGAGGCCACCATGAGTAGATGCATTTGTGTGTTCAGTATGATTAATTCAGTGCCTTATGTGCAGTTTTTTCTTTAAAGCTTGCATTCTTTGTAAGTTAAATGTGTGTTTTGCTAATATGCTCACCTCTATTGAAGTCAGTTGTAGATTAAGTCTGCATGTACACTATTTGTGTGCTTTGCAGGGTTTCTGAGACCGTTCCAGCAGGCAGATCACATACTAGAACAAAGCAAAGTCGTCTTATTTTCTCTCTCCGTGCCGACAACATGAGGTATTAACCAGGACTTTATCAGTAGGATGAAACCAGACTGATATCTGAAACGCAGCATGTTAGCGTTTTATTCTCTTCCTTTGTTCGTCTCTGTGGGCTTGAGCATTTGGTGGTCTTGTTACTTTATGATTTGCTGTAAATTGCACATTTCTTTAGCCATGCACATGTTCTCCAGCTAATGCAGGATAGCAGCGTGACTTGACATTTTTCTTTGTCTCATTTTATTCTGCTCGCTCTCTCTCTCTTGTTCTGCTTTCGCTTTCAGAGACATTGTTGTGCTGGAAGTAGGTCGGGTGTTCCTAAATGATCCATTAGTTTCAGCTGTAAAATGGAGAATAAAATAATAAGAATGATTATGAGCGGTTCTGTCCTCCTCGACTCGCAGGACTCTTTCACACTGTGCTTTTTGGCCTGCTACTGCGGTACGTTTGTGTCAAGGGTGTGAATACCGCCGTAAGAACTGTATAGTGACAGCTTTTACTTTTACGTTGACTCCGTTTTGTCAGGTTTTAGAGGCTGGACTGGATGAATTGCCAGCTTTTCACTGAAGCCGTGCTTTTTGTACTGAGAAATGTATTCAGCGCTGAGCGTTTCTGAGCAGGATACTGGGAGAATATGTGCAGTATGTGCTGCTGCTGAGGACGGCAGTAATGATTTTTCCTGCTATATAGTGGATTCCTAGAGAAATGCATTTTAGCTATCAAAGAATCTTTTCATTCACCATTCCTCCTTTTGATCCATCCATCATTCTTTTCATCCATCCATCCATCCATCCATCATTCTTTTGATCCATCCATCCATCCATCATTCTTTTGATCCATCCATCCATCCATCATTCTTTTGATCCATCCATCCATTTATCCATCCATTCTTTTTGTTCCATCCTTCTTTTGTTCCATCCATCAATCATTGTTTTGTTCCATCCATCCATCTATCCATCCATTCATTTTTTGTTCCATCCATCATTTTGTTCCGTCCTTATTTTGTTCCATCCTTCTTTTGTTCCATCCATCCATCATTGTTTTGTTCCATCCATCCATCTATCATTTTTTTGATGCATCCATCCATCCTCTTATTCCATCAATCGTTCTTTTGATCATCCATTATTTTTTGTTCCATCCTTGTTTCATCCATCCATCATTCTTTTGTTCCATCCACTCTTCCTTTGTTCCATCCATTTATTCATCCTTTTGTTCCATTCATCCATCCTTCCTTTTTTTTGTTCCATCCATCCAACTTTTGTTCCATGCATTCATCCATCCATCTTTTTGTTCCATCCATCAATCTTTTGATTGATCCGTCCAACCATCCATCATTCTTTTGTTCCATCTATCCATCATTCTTTTGATCCATCCCTCTATGCATCCTTGTTTTGATCGATCGATCCATCCATCCATCCTTATTTTGTTCCGTCCATCATTTTGTTCCATCCATCATTCTTTTAATGCATCCATCCATCCTTCTTTTATTCTATCTATCCATCATTGTTTTGATCCATCCATTATTTTTTGTTCCATCGATCGATTCGTTCATCCATCATTATTTTGTTCCATCCATCCATTATTTTTTGTTCCATCCATCCGCCCTCCCTTTGTTCCATCCATTCATCTTTCTTTTTTTCCATTCATCCATCATTTTTGTTCCGTCTATCTATTCATTCATCCATCATTCTTCTTCCATCCATCATTCTTTTGATCTATCCATCATTCTTTTGATCCATCCATCCATGCATCATTTTGTTCCATCCATGCATCCAATATTCTTTCTTTTTTCCATCGTTCGTTCGTTCGTTCGTTCATTCATTCATTTATGTTCCATTCATCCTTTTTGTTCCATCCATCCATCCTTTCTTCTTTTTGTTATTCATCCATCCTCAATCATTATTTTTTTTGGTCCATCTATCCATCCATCATTCTTTTTTGTTCCATCCACCCATCCATCCATCATTCTTAGTTGTTTCACCTGTCTATCCATCCAACATTCTTTTGACCACCATCATTATTTTTGATCCATCCATCATTTTTTGAACAATCCATCCATCATACTTATTCATCCATGTAGCAATTTTTTATCCATCCGTCCATCATTCTTCCATCCATCCATCATTCTTTTGCATCAATCCATCCTTTCTTTTTGTTCCATCATCCATCAATCATTATTCATCCATCCATCCATTCATCCTTTTTTCATCCATCTTTCCATCATTCTTTTTCTTCCATCCATAAATCCATCATTCGTTTGGGTCCATCCATTTAGATTCATTCATCTGTTTTGATCCATCCATATATCCATTTTTATCCATCAATCCGTTTTGATCTGGCCGTCCATCCACCTGCCCTCCCGCCCGCAAGAATTAGCCTCCAACCTTGCATCAGTAAATGATTTTTATTACTCATTCTTGCTGCTTTTTTGTGAAGTAGATAGATGACAGAGTATTTAGTTTTTAGTAAATTATTTCCATTTTGTAGGATTTAAATGATTAAACAAAAAAAAAGTATATATATATCATTTTAATGACGAATGTCTGAGTAACTTTTAAGATTACTTTTACTTGAGTATAGATGTATGGTTGTCTGCAGCATCACACCACCCTGTAGCATTCATTTCACACACAAAATGCAGCCAGACGTATGCCAGGGCACGTATTTTTGCACTTTCCCAAATGTGTAGCCCCGAGCACGTATCCCCAATCAGCCTGTGTTGTGTATTTCCAGCACTGTCACAGCAAGTGTGAAATATACTAGTCCTTTTTCTCTTTTCTCTCTATCCGTCTCTTCTTATCTCATGCTTTTTTTTTCTTTCCCCGTCTTGAAGTGTAAACATTAAGGTTTCCATTTCCATAATCCATCGGACTGTATTAGCGGGATAAGCTCTGGTGGCTTGTTGGACTCTATACAGGTTAAATCACCCTCACGGTCCCGAAGGAAAGCGCGGATTGAAGTTTTGGGGGATCTGTTTGCTTTTGTCAGCGACTACAGTATGATCAAACTCAATTTCTTTGCTCATCAGCTTTAGATTTATTCTGGTAATTGAGGAAAGCACACATCAATCTATGTTTTACTGCTCATGTACCAATTAGAAATGCTGCACGTCTCCAAACACAATGAAAGAAAGATGAATACACGTAACTGGCATGCCATCTCAAACAAATATTTTGCAGTGCTCTGGTGTAATCACTTGGACAGGTTGTGAATCAATATTAACCCGGTGGTAATTGGCAATTAATCTTGCTTGTGTAATTGTCAACTTACATAAAAAGAGCAGATGACCTTCTTTTGCTCCTGTGTGAAAGGACTGTGATGTTGAATCACTTGAGAAATGCAGCGATCAATGGCACAAACATAAAAACACAATATAAAGTGATATGTACATGCAAATCACTACAAACAGCCCAGACGATACAATTTTATTACAATGCTTGTCATGAAACAATATTAATGCGCTTTTTTATATACAGCGGGGGAAATAAGTATTGAATACGTCCCCATTTTTCTCAAAAAACATATTTCTAACATATTTCTAAAGGTGCTGTTGACTTGAAATGTTCATCAGATGATGGTAACAACCAAAGAAATCCATATATGCAGAGAAAATAATATTAATTAGGTTATGCATAATAAAATTGTATGACGCCAGTAAAAAAGTATTGAACACATGAAGAAAGGGAGGTGTTGTTCGGCAGTGAAAGCCCAGACAGCAGCTGGAATCTCTCAGTAGTTCTTCAGCAACCTTCTGCCCTTCCTCAGTGTAAATCAGCTGCTTCAGTCCAACATCTACATTAGCAGGAGGATGAAGATGAATCCAGGGTGGACATTTCATCAAGACGATCCAAAACACAGCCAAGGAAACTCTCAGATGCTTTCATCTTCATTCATTGAATCTGTAGAATGGCCTAGCCAATCACCTGATCCGAATCCAATAGAAAATACAAAATAAAGCTCAGATTTCATTGACGAAACCCTCAGAACCATCAAGATTTTGGCACTCAGGTGAACTCGGGTATGAAAAAGAATTCAGTAATTATTAAAGTTTGTAATAGTGTATACATTTGATGTGTTTTTTAAGTGAAGTGAATTATTAAATAAGTGTAATACATACAAATTTATTTACTGAATAAATAATATTGAAATGTTGAATCTACTTTTATTGCAGTTTAGCCCCAAATGTCAGATATAATGTCATTTTTATCCTCATCTAAAAATAGAGGATCACTCAGTAAATATTTATCTATGGAATTGACTGTTTTGTCATTTATATTTAATTGCATTGGTCATTTTTAGTCAAACTTGCTCCTGTTTATGAATCATCACACTTCTGCCATCATTTTCAACTTTGGTGTAATTTAATTTATAAACTCACTCACATAAAAAGCAACGGGGCCTTTTTAACTTGTTAATTTTTCAGCTGATTTTAGTAGTACTTTTGGTTCAGGAGTGAAAAAAGAAACACACCCAGAATTATATTCATTAGTGACTCTTGCCCTCTAACTTGTAGCGGGGAATAATCACAGAAGAACATTAATTTGGATGGGAAACGACCCCTGTTTTCCCACAAGGCAGTGTGGGTCACATTGTCTGAATTATGCATAATGTGGTCGACTGTATGGTTGACTTCATATTCCTCATCCCTCAGCAGATTGCTAATGATTTTAACATACTGAAGATGAATTGTTGAAGCCGTTTCAGGACAAGTAGGCGATCAATGAAATGCAGGCTTAACATCAAGCTCTGTTTTAGTTGGTAAATGAAACATCAATTAAAAAATGACACTGTGAATGATATTGCTGCATTCGATTTTTCTTTAAGTGAGATTCAAGCATCAAAAGTTGCACATTCAGATGAGAAAGGCACTATAATAAAGGTATTGAGTTGTACACAACTTACTCTTACTTTAACTTTCTCGCTGTCTCAGTACAATTATCGCTGAACTGTGCAGCTTGTGTATGAGTATTATTGAATTGCAAAATAAAGTAGGGCTTGTAAGTATTACAAATGTTTAATGTGATTAAATATGCGATTAATTATTGTTAAATAAGCTTCTAATTAAACTACAACTCAGTAGTTTGTGGTAATTGTGTTTATTAGTAGGTGATTGAGTCATTCAATTGATTCGTTCAAATAGCTGATGCATTCAGAGAATGATATAAATAGCTCTCTTTATAAATAACATTGTCTCTGACAAATATATCTTATATACTTCTATTCTGAGGTTGTGATTAATGTTAAATAATCCTCTATTAAACTAAAAATGTGTCAATAGTTGTAGTAATTATCTTTATTAATTGGTCATTCATTCAGTCGATTCATTTAAAGAGCTGATTCATTCAGAAATAAAATAAATGCTGCTCTTTATAAATAATATAGTCTCCAAGTAACAAATAGCTTAAAGTCAAGCTCTGTTTTAGTTAGTAAATGAAATGTTATAAAAAATGACACCATAAATAATATTGTTGCATTAGATTTTAAAAAAAGAGCATTGAAGTAGGGCTTGTGATACAAATGCGTAATTTGATTATGTGAATTAATTAATGCAAATAATCTTCTAATTAAACTTGATCTCAGCAGTGTGATTATTTTCTTTATTAGTAGGGGATTGAGCCATTCAATTGATTCGTTCAAAAAGCTGATGCATTCAGAGAACAGAATAAATAACACGCTTTATAAACTCACACTCCTCCCCGAAGCCCCAGCTGGCCCTCTTTGGTTCAAGGTATTCAGTGGGCCGAAAAAGGCCAGCCACTGGTCCCAAGAAAGCCCCGCTTTGGCCCGATTAGGCCCCGGAAGTGGCAGTGGAAACGCGACTGGCCTTGGCTCGCCCTAGCTCGCTTGCTTTAGGCACAATAGTGGAAACGAGACTACTGTCTTTATTAATTGGTCATTCATTCAATCGGTTCATTTAAACAGCTGATACATTCAGAAATAAAATAAATGCTGCTCTTTAGAAATAATGTTGTCTCCAAATAACGAATCTGTTTAGTTGGTAAATGAAACATTAATTAAAAATGACACTGTGAATAAAATTGTTGCATTTGATTTTTTTGCACTTTCAGATGAGAAAGGCACTTTAATAAGGGGATTTAATTAAACACAACTAACTTACACACTGAAAAAAACGATTCAAAGATGATTCCTTGGATTCACTCAATTTTTTTAAGTTAAGGGTTGTAAACAATTTATTTGGGCTGAATTTATTTTTTTTGGGCTGAATTTATTATTTTATGTACTTATATCCTGAGGTCAATAATTGATTTGTAATTGTCTTTATTAGTAGGTAATTAAATCATTTAATTGATTCAGAAATGAAATAAATGCTGCTCTTTTTAAATAATATTGTCTCCAAATAACAAATAGCTTGATGCTCTGTTTGAGTTGGTAAATGAAACGTTATTGAAAATGACACTGTAAATAATATTGTTGCGTTCGACTTATTTTTTTTATGAGATTTAAGCGTTTAAGAGATTTAAATGCTTAATTTGATTAATGTGAAATAATCTTCTAATTCAACTAGAACTCTGTAGTTTGTGGTCATTTTCTTTATTAGTAGGTGATTGAGTCATTCAATTGATTCGTTCAAATAGCTGATTCATTCAGAGAATTAAATAAATGCTGCTCTTTATGAATAATATAGTCTCCAAATAACAAATAGCTTAACGTCGAGCTCTGTTTGAGTGTAGAAATGAAATGTCAATTAAAAAATGACACCTTGAATGATATTTTTGCATTATCTTTTCTTTTTTTTAAATGAGATTCAAGCATTAAAAGTTACACATTCATATGAGAGACACTTTAATAAGGGTGTTGAATTGAACACAACTCACTCCTACTTTAGCTTTCTCTCTGTCTCAGTGCAATTATCGCTGAAACTGCTAACAAATAGCTTTACGTCAAGCTCTGTTTTAGTCAGTAAATGAAACGTCAATTAAAAAGATGACACTGAATAATATTGTAGCTTTTTTTTATTTATTTTTGCATCACAAATAAAGCTTTACATGTTTATGCTGCCAACCTTTAAACAAACGTTCAATAATATGCACTCTTTGCAGACCCGATTGATCAAATCAGCCTTGAATGAAGTAATCGGCCAATGAGATTGATTCTCTGAGCAGATATTCAGAATAAACCCATCTGCACGTCTGATTTGAGTCTGCGTGAAAAGCATCATTTTGAGAGTTATGATGGCAATGTTTTCTGGCCGTGGTGTTGATGAAGTGTGCCGACAGGTCATATGCATTTCCACATCAGTAAATACTGCACTCAAATATGAATGAGACACAAATGAGATGTCTGAAAGCCTTTGCCTTGCCATGCCGGTGACCTGCCGTGCACGTCTTGAATTGGTCTTTGAATGGAAAATTGAATTGAAATGAGATTCAAGCATCAAAAGTTGCACATTCAGATGAGAAAGGCGCTTTAATAGGGGTATTGATTTAAACACAACTCACTCGTGCTTTAACTTTCTCTCTGTTGCAGTGCAATTATCCCTGAACTGTGGGTTGTGGATGATTATAATTGAATTGCATGTATAATATAGGGCTTTAATTTGATTAATGTTACATATTTTTCTAAGTAGTTTGTGATAATTGTCTTTATTAGTAGGTGATCAATCATTCAATTCATTCATTCATTTTCTTTTCGGCTTAGTCTCTTTATTAATCCGGGGTCGCCACAGCGGAATGAACCGCCAACTTATCCAGCATATGTTTTACGCAACGGATGCCCTTGCATCTTTGGGAAACCTCCATACGTGATGTTTTATAAACAAATTTCGGGAGGAGCACACGCAGAAGTTTCAGTATCAAATACGTCGTTGACAATTATTCTATTATCCAATCAGTTCTGGACCAAACCCCTATATATACCAAAGCTGTCTTACCTGCAGCATCTTACGACTTTAGCATCCCTCCACCACCCCGTCACCTCACTTCTTAAGCATTACAATCCCAGGGGGAGCGTTCTGGGGCTGGGCTAGATACTTCGCTCGAATCCCAATTCCTCTCTGTTTCCTGATAAGAGGAATAACTCGAGTTTGGGTGTCTTCCCCGAGCTCAGAGCCCTCTCCCCGGACAGCACGCCAAATACACTTTATTCTGAAGCTATTGCAAGTGTGAACTCGTGAAACACTCATTCTCACTCATACACTACGGACAATTTAGCACTCCCAATTCACCTGTGCATGTCTTTGGACTGTGGGGGGAAACCGGTGCACCCGGAGGAAACCCACGCGAACGCAGGGAGAACATGCAAACTCAACACAGAAACGCCAGCTGACCCAGCCGAGGCTCAAACCAGCGACCTTCTTGCTGTGAGGCGACAGCACTACCTACTGCGCCACTACGTTGCCTTTATTCAATCCATTCGATCAAAAATAAATGATACTTGTATTCAGAAGGTTGTGATTTCATTAATGGTAAATAATCATTTATTAAACTAAAACTCAAGAGTTGGTGTGATAATTGTCTTTAATAGTAGATAATTGAATCATTCAATCGATTCATTCATAGCAGCTGATTCATTCAGTAATCCCCAAAAATTTTACATTATGTAGGCCAGAGTTTCCCAACCCTGTTCCTGAAGGCACACCAACAGTACATATTTTCAACCTCTCCCTAATCAAACACACCTGAATCAACTCATCATAACATCAGAAGAGACTCCAACACCTGAAGTTAATGGGTCAGAAAAGGGAGACATCCAAAATATGTACTGTTGGTGTGCCTCCAGGAACAGGGTTGGGAAACACTGATGTAGGCTACGTGTAATCTGAGGGTTGTTTATTTAATGTGAAATATTCATCTATGAAACTAAAAACTCAATAGGTGATGTGGTTGTAGTCTTTATTAGAGGGTAATTTCAATGAATTAATATATTTGTTCAAATAGCTGATTCCGGGCCAAACTCCTTTTCAGCACTAGAGTTTCAAGCCTTAGACCGGCCCACCTCAGTTCACGACTGACTATATTAAAATAACGACATTTCCGATTCAGTTTTTAACACTATCACATCTTTTTAAAGGACGCAGCTGCTTTAGAACTTCACATGTTTTTCATAAATATGAGAACATTCAAGGGAAGCTAAATCTCCAACATTATTCCTTTAAGCATCAAAATGTCCTTTCCTGCAATATCTGAATATTTGTTCTGAGCAAAATTGTTTTAATAGATATCCAGTCCTTTGTATCGATGGTCTCACACACAAAAAAACATAAAATAAAATATGTACACCTATATAAGTAACCCAAACAGTATGTCTTAACACTGAAAAAAATTAATAAATAAATAAAAATAATTATTCAAATGAGATTCAAACTCGGGTCGGCGGCGTCCAAACGCAGCGTGCTGACTACTGGACCACAATGGCGTTATGCCAGTGCATTTGGAATAAAAAATAATTCATCTGCAAGTTCTCCACAGTATTACTTTCTATTGATGGCTTCATCTTTTTCTCCACTTTTTAGATTTCTGATCAAGTTATGTCAGATTTATTAATGTAGTGAATGATTTGATTCTCATTGAGCAGCTGTAATATTCATTAATATTAGTTTTTCGAATTCTTATATTCACTAAGGTGCTGCTGCTTGAGGTCGAATTATAATTACGTGCGTAAAGAAATGAAGTTTGCCCTGCGCGCTCGCGTTTTTTTATAGAAACCTTTTTGGTGCGTTATTCTTGTCAATACTATTATTTAAAAAGGTTATGATTCACACTTGAATTGCTTCGTACTGTTTTTATTTTTACATTCTTCGGGTGATTCGGCCTTTTCGACACAATGTCTTCCTCAGTGTGAATGATAATTACGTCATCATTAACCTGCAGGCTGCATTTGGGGCTGCGAGGAAAATCAATCAAAACAGCGGAGCTGCGGCAAAATAATAAATAAAAACAGTGAGGCTATGGTCAAACAAATAAATAAATACATAAATACATACATACATAAATAAATGAATGAATGAATGAATGAATGAAAAAAGTGTGACTGCTGAGAGTGCAAGCAGCTAGGGTCACCGGCCCTCGCGGCCAAAAAACGAACCGTCCCACTGAAAGTTCTCCCGGTCCTCCCGATTAGCCAATCCGGGCCTGGCTGATTCATTCAGAATATGAAATAAATGACACTCTTTATAAATAATAATGTATCTATAAATAATATCTTATATACTTCTATTCTGAGGGTTGTGATTTAATTAATGTGAAGTATTCATCTATGAAGCGAAAAAGTCAAAGTTGATAATTACTTTTAATCGTCGGTAATTGAATTAAATAGATCGTTCAAATAGCAGATTCAGTCAGAAAAATAAATAATAGCGCTCTTCGTAAATTAATATTATTTTGTAAAAACAATCCGATTATGTAACTATATTCTGAGAGTTGTGATTTAATTAATGTCGAATCCTTTATTAAACTAAACTTCATAGTTGGTGTGGTAATTCCCTTTAGGTAATTCAAAGATTCAATCAAATGAATCATTCAGAAATTAAATCTTTTAAAAGAATATTGTCTTTTAAAATAAATATCTTATATAATTATATCCTGAGGTTGTAATTTAATTCATGTGTAATAAATGTCAAAGAAATTAAACTGAATAGTTGCTGTGATTAGTTTTGTTTAGTAGGTAATTGAATCATTCAATTGATTCGTTTAAACAACCGATTCATTTAGGAAAATGAAATAAATGGTTGTAACAAACAGGACTAGTAACCACTCATCCAGCCAACAGAGAGCCTTCACCCGAATTCTGACTGCTTGTTCTTTATTGGTTATTTCCTGTTCGGTGGCCATATTCACCTGGCCACACCAAACACTCACAGTATTGCCAGTATCTGGTGCATTACCAAGCATTTTCTCTTTGTTTTGTACCGTTGTGCTGTTTTGTTAACCACTGCATTTGGATTACTGATTTTGCCTTGACTGCCTTGTTTGGACTGTCTGTTTGTTTCTCTGAATCTTGCATGCTTTACCGACTACGATTGAGCCTTGCGATTTTGGATTTGTTTGCTGAGAACTATTAAACTTCTTGCACTTGGATCTAATCTGTCTCCATGTTGTCACCACCGGCATTGTCATAATGGTGCCGTTTATAAATTATATTGTTTCCTAAAAATGACATCTTATGTACGTATATTGTGAGGTTATGATTTAATTAATATGAAATATTCACCTATGAAACTAAAACAGATGGTGTGGTAAAAGTCTTTAGGTAATTAAATTATTCGATATTTCCATTCAGTTGATTCATTCAGAAAATGAAATAAATAGAGCTGTTTATAAATAATAATGTTCACAAAAACGTTGTTCCATTTACTAATATTCTGAGGGTTTGTTATTTAATGTTAAACAATCCTCTATGAAACTAAAAACTCAATAGTTGGTGTAATTGTCTTTAGTAGGTATTTGAATCATTCAACTGATTTGTTCAAACAGCTGACTTAAGAAAATGAAATAAATGGCGCTCTTTAAAAAAATAGTATTATTGTTTACAAAAAAGTCCATCTTATTTCCTTTTATTCTGAGGTTATGATTTAATTGATGTGAAATATTAATCTATGAAACACTAAATTCAACAGTTGGTGTGGTAATGGTCTGTAGGTAATTGAATCGATTAATTCAATCAGCTGATTCATCCAGAAAATCCAATAAATGGTACTCTTTATAACTAATAATATTGTTTCCAAAAAATAAGTTCTTATTTACAATTAGTCATGACTGCATGTTTTTAGTTCATTGCAACTTATAAAATTGAACTAGAACATAATTAACTAAATATAATAAGTTAACTTTATGAGTCCATTGAACTTATGTTAAACTGACTTAACTAATTTCATTCAGCTTAAAAATTTAATGCAACTTTTTAGTGTACTTATATTCTGAGGGTTGTTGTTTGATTAATGTTAAAGTCATCTATGAAACTAAAAACTCAATAGTCTGTGTGATAATTGCCTTTAATAATAGACAATTGAATCATTCAATTGATTCGTTCAAACAACAGATTCATTTAGAAAATGTAATAAATGGCACTCTTTATCAATAATATTGTTTCCAAAAAATGATATCTCATGTATATTTATTCTGGGAAATGTGATTTAATTTATATGACACAATACTCTATTAAACTAAATAGTTGGTATTGTAATTGTCTGTAATTTGTAGGCAATTGAATCCTTCAATTGATTCCTTTAAACAACCGATTCATTCAGAAATTAAATTAATAGCACTAAAAATATATCTTATGTGATTTTAACCCAATGTTGTGATTTAGTAGATGTAAAGTATTCATCTATGTATATAAAAACTTAATAGTTGGTGTGGTAATAGTCTTTATTAGTAGGCAATTGAACCATTCATATGATTCTTTCAAGCAGCATATACATTCAGAAAATATAATTTATGGCACTCTTTATAAATGATATTGTTCCCCAAAATGATGTCTTATATCCTTAGGCTGTGATTTAATCAAAGAATCTATGAAATCTAAAAACTCAATACTTGGTGTGATAATGGTCTTTATTAGTAGTTAGTCATTCAAATGATTCATTCAAACAAAAGATTCATTCAGAAAATGAAATAAATGGCTCCTATAATGTATTGTATTTACTTATATTCTGAGGTTGTGATTTAATTAATGTGAAATATTCATCTATTAAAACTAAAAACTGAAAAGATAGTGTGGTATTAGTCTTTAGGTAATTGAATCATTTATTCGATTCATTCAAACAGAAATCAATGACTCTTAAAATAATATTGCCTTTAAAATGTCTTAATGTATCTTAAGTAATTATATCCTGAGGTTGTGATTTAATCAATGTGAAATATTCAGCTATTAAACTAAAAACTCAACAGTTGGTGTGGTAATAGTCTTTAGGTAATTGAATTATTCAATCAATTCATTCAAAAAGCTGATTCATTCAATCAGCGATTTATTCAGAAAATGAAATAAATGGCGCTCTTTATAAATAATAATATTGCTTCCAAAAAATAATATCTTATTTACTTGTATCCTGAGGTTGTGATTTAATTGTGAAATTTATCTATGAAACTAATAAAACTCAATAGCTTGTCTGATAAGGTAATAGTCTTTATTTGTAAGTAACTGAATCATTTAAATGATTCGTTCAAACAACAGATTCATTCAGAAAATGAAATGAATGGCGTTCTTTATAAATTCATTCATTCATTTTCTTTTCGGCTTAGTCCCTCTATTAATCTGGGGTCGCCACAGCGGAATGAACCGCCAACTTATCCAGCATTTGTTTTATGCAGCGGATGCCCTTCCAGCTGCAACCCATCACTGGGAAACACATACACACTTATTCATGCACACATACACTATGGACAATTTAGCCTACCCAATTCACCTGTACTGCATGTCTTTAGACTGGGGGAAACCGGAGCACTCGGAGGAAACCCACGTGAACGCAGGGAGAACATGCAAACTCCACACAGAAACGCCAACTGACCCAGCCGAGGCTCAAACCAGCAACCTTCTTGCCACTACTTGTGATTTAATTTGAAATGTTCATCTGTGAATCTAGAAATTGAACAGCTGGAGTGGTAATAGTCTTTAGCTAATTGAATCATTTGATTGATTCATTCAGCATTTGAACTAAATGGCACACTTTATAAATAATAATGTCTCCAAAATGATATGTTATGTCCTGATAATATATTAATGTGAAATAATAATCTAACTTTAAAATTAAATTTAAATAATTGGTTGTAATTGTTTTAATTAGGAGGTTTTTTAATAATTCAATTGATTCATTCAAACAGCTGATTCATTTTGAATAAAATAAGCGTGTCTTTAAAATTGAATCATTTATCACATTAGTTCAAAATATGGATTAATTTAGAAATAGATTAAAAAACAGATCATGTTGTCTACAGTATAACAGTATTAACTTAATCCATTTTCAAAAATCACCTATATATGATCAGTAAATGTAAAATAATTCACTAAATAACAAATTAAAGCTGTCAGTAGTTGGTTGCAAATTTAAAACAAGCAAATAAAAAACTGTGTCAAATATAACAGTGTATTAGCTTATTAAACTGTTGTATAAAGCAAAATCTCTCATATCCTTTTCCTTTTGTGCTATTCAGTACAGCTCCTGATTTATTGCTTCTGTGATTTTTCCTCACAGCTATCATGTGATTTTAAAAATATGAGACAAAATCCATGAGATGTAATATAGGTCTGAGATGAGTGTGTTAATAATTGAACACATCACTTTTTCATAACTAATAAATTACATCAACACATTAAATCGACACCACTAGAATAATGCAGTATCCAGTCTTCTCATTCAATGCTTGTTTTACTACAGAAGAACTCGTCCTCAAACTGCAGATCTCCAAATCTACTGTACATTTCTGATCCCTGATTGGCTGGTTTTGTTCATCCAGGAGTCATGATGCAGTTCTACATTTGGAAAAGAAGATTACAAGGTACCAAAGAGTTTGAAAGTTTATTTTTTTTTACTTAATTATGTTTATTGTTGGTGGCACATTGGCTTAGTGGTTAGCACTGTCGCCTCACAGCAAGGTTGCTGGTTCAAGTCCCAGTTATCATTTGTGTGTGGAGTTTGCATGTTCTCCCCATGTTTGCGTAGGTTTCCTCCGGGTGCTCCGGTTTCCCCCACAGTCCAAACAGCCTTATTCCAAAATGCATCAAATTCATTTATTTCCTCAACATTCTACACACAATCCCCCACAATGACAATGTGAAAAGAGTTTTTGAAGTTGTTAAAGTATAAAAGCTGTAAAAATTACATGTACATCAGTATTGACAGCCTTTGTCATGAAGCTCTAAATTGAGCTCAGGTACATTCTGTTTCCGCTGATCATTCTTGAGATGTTTCAGCAGCTTCATTGGAGTTTACCTGTGGTCAATTCAGTTGATTGGACCAAGATTTGAAAAGGCATACACCTGTCTATTTAAGGGCCCAGGGTTGACAGTGCATGTCAAAGCACAAACCAAGCATGAAGACAAAGGAATTGTCTGTAGACCTCCGAGACAGGATTGTCTCGAGGCACAAGGCTGGGGAAGGTTGCAGAAGCATTTCTGCTGCTCTGAAAGTTCCATTGAGCACAGTGGCCTCCATCATCCGTAAGTGGAAGGTGTTTGAACCACCAGGACTCTTCCTAGAGCTGGCTGGCCATCTAAGCTGAGTGATTGGAGGAGAAGGGGCTTAGTCAGGGAGGTGATCAATAACCCGATGGTCACTCTGTCTGAGCTCCAGCATTCTTCTGTGGAGATAGAACCTTACAGAAGGACAACCATCTGTGCAGCAATCCACTAATCAGGCCTGTATGGTGGAGTGGCCAGACGGACGACACTCTCCGCCTGGAATTTGCCAAAAGGCATCTGAAGGACTCTCAGACCATCAGAAACTAAACTCTCTGCTCTGATGAGACTAAAATTGAACTCTCTGGAGTGAACGTCGGGCGTTACGTTTGGAGATAAGCAGGCAGCGCTCATCACCAGGCTAATAGCATCCCTACAGTGAAGCATGGTGGTGGCAGCATCATGCTGTGGGATGTTTTTCAGCAGCAGGAACTGGAAGACTAGTCAGGATAGAGGGAAATATGAATGCAGCGATGTACAGAGACATCCTGAATGAAGACCTGCTTCAGAGTGCTCTTGACCTCAGACTGGGGCGACGGTCCTTCTTCCAGCAGGACCCAAAGCACACCACCAAAATATCAATGGAGTGGCTTCACAACAACTCGGTGAATGTCCTTGAGTGGCCCAGCCAGAGCCCAGACATAAATCCTATTGAACATATCTGGAGAGATCTGAAAATGGCTGTACACAGTCACTTCCCATCCAACCTGATAAAGCTTGAGAGGTACTGCAAAGAGGAATAAACAAAAATTCCCAAAGACAGGTGTGCCAAGCTTGTGGCGTCATATTCAAAAAGACTTGAGGCTGTAATCGCTGCTAAAGGTGCATCAACAGAGTATTGAGCAAAGGCTGTGAATACTGATGTACATGTGATTTATCAGCTTTTTTATTTTGAATAAATTTACAACAATTTCAAAACTCTTTTTTCACATTGTCATTATGGGGATTGTGTGTAGAATGTTGAGGAAATAAATCAATTTAATCCATTTTGGAAAAAGACTGTAACATAAACAAATGTGGAAAAAGTGAAGCGCTATCAATACTTTACGGATGCACTGTATATATATATTGTGATGCTTGAGATGACTGGTTTGCGTGGGCTAGAATTCATTTTTAAAAATCTATTACCTCTATTAAAATGTATAGTTTGTCCTCATGCACAAGTATAACATTTTAGTAAATAAATGTCACTAATAAGGCCCAAACTAAAATGTTAGACTTGTGCAAGAGGACAAACTATACATTTTTAATAAAGGTAATACAATAAAAAAAAAATTCCAGCCCATGCAAACCAGTCATCTCCAAGAAGCATCACAATAGCATCACAATGTTCATTAAAATGTATTTATTTAGATTGATATATGATAAATGTTATTTATTACATTTAAAACATCAAATATAATTGAAAAAAAAGTGTTGCATGCAAAACTGTTGCAAACAATTTATTTGTGTTGAATTTAAACAAACAAATTCAATTTAATAATGTTCAACTTAATTTGTTTGTTTAAATCCAGCCCAAATAAATTGTTTACAACCACTTAACCTAAAAAAATTGAGTAAATAAAAGGAATGATCTTTGAATAATTTGTTTCAGTGTATTGTTCAAATACTGAACTAAATATTTTTTTAATTTTGAGGTTTTTAATGTGAGAAATTGTTTAAAACATTGAATTAAATTTATCTTTTGCAATGTTATTTTTGTAAAACATTATATAAGGATTTTGTATTTGAAGCTTTTTTATGTTTTAGAAAATATAACACATAACATTTGATCTGCCTTTCCTAAAAGAAATCCCATTTGACCTCAATCTTTGGCTTCTGCTGATATATCGGTCAAAAATGAAATCCCTCCGGTTTTAAAAATCGCTTGCAATATTTCTCCCATGCGCTTCACGCTGGGATAATGTTTCACATTAGAGCATAAAACTGTTATTTCATCTTTCCGTGCTCTTTTATGTTCAGTCTTGGAGTGACCTTTACCTTTGACAACACTCGCAGCGCAGTCCGCATAAAAGCACCTTCAGCATTAATCATGGAGCAAAACTGATCCCAGACCAGCAGACGGAGCAGATTCCCTGCAGTTCTGCTGTCATTCACTCAACAGTTTCATCTGTTCTGTCTTCAGGCCAGCGAATATAAGAGAAAGATCCGCGTGTGCAGAGCGCTGCTATTGAATATTGAGGGATGTGCATCGTGGGAAATAAGAGCAGGACTATAGAGATTGATGGAGGACAGCAGGAAAACCAATAATGAGAGGCAGGAAGACTTCTGTTAGCAGGTCCTTCTGCGTTCCTTATTAACCTGCAAATTACAGCTTTGAAAATTCAGTTCTGGTGTCTGCATTTGGGCTGCTCTCTTTATACCAGTGCACTAACTTAAGTTGACAAAAGAGCAGAGAGCGTTGGAAATCACTCTCTGACATCATGTGTTACAAAGTGAAGTTTATTTCTGAACTAATTTGGAGAGGATCACGTGCTTATGATTGCTTGCAGCCGGTCCCGCATTATTCAATTTATGATTCACCAATCAGATGATTCCTAATCCACTATAAATACCCTAAGCTCCATATCACAGCCATCTTTGTTTTGAAGAATCCCCCCTTCCACCCCTGCTCCTCCTTCTTTCCTAGATGGGTGGCACGGTGGCCCAGTGGTTAGCACTGTTGCCTCACAGCAAGAACATCACTGGTTCTAGTCCTTACCAAGCCAGCTGACGTTTCTGTGCGGAGTTTACACGTTCTCCCCGTGCTCACGTGGGTTTCCCCCGGGTCCCTCGGTTTCCTTCCATCGTCCAAAAACATGCAACTTAAGTTAATTGACTAATCCAAATCAGCACCATAGACAAGCTCCTAGTTAGTAGTTATCTCTTAAGAGCAATCACTATCTGTTCATTAGTCACTACAGCAGGGGAGTTCTCCAGATCTACCTGAGCTCAAACTCTCGCCTTGCAAACGGGAGGGAGCCCCGGGCTCGAGGATCTTATGAGCTCAGGGCTCTCTCCCAAACAAGCTGTATATGTCACGGTTGCAGGTTTGTGCGCTTTCCGGAGTATCTGTTTTGTCACATGGGTTTGTGTTGTTTGTTTGTCCACGTGTATTTGTTTGGTCACGTTATGACGGCACTCAGCTGTTTGATTTGATCACCAGCTGAGGTTCATTATTGAGCCTATATCTGGGCTACGTTTCTATGTCTCCTTGTCAGTTCGTTGTGTTTGCTTATGTGAGTCTGTATGTGCTCAGGACTAAGAGGAGTGACTGTTGGACTTCGTTTCGCCCTTCTGTTCCTGCCCCAGTATCCCAGTGTCCTCACCCTCCATTTGTAGCCCTGTTGGCTTTATTTGACAGTGTCTATTAAATTTTCACGTGCATATTGGATCCTTCTCTGTACCTTTATTTACACGTGACAGTATAATCAATCATCAGCTAAGTGTGAACTCTTGAATGTGTATTCAGTATAAATCTCTATGAAATTAGAATAATTTTTCAGCATAAGTAAATAATATTCAATGTAAGTTAAGTCTCAACACTTTTTAAAATTATTTGAATATTTAAAGTTCGATCAAATTACATTATTTAATTGATATTATTTATTAATAATACATATTATTTTATGGACATGTGTAGAAATTGATTTATTATTTATAATATTTCTTTATTTTATTTATTTCTATCTATATTTAGGTTTTTAAACCTCTTGTTCAGGAGTTAGCATTTACAGTGAGAAGTTATGATATTATATTATATATGTTCCTCATAGACCTGCTAATTACAGCTGTGTGGGATTCAGTTCTGGTGTCAGGATTTGGGCTGCTCTCATTACACCAGTACACTAGCTTTAGCTGACAAAAGAGCAGAGAGCGCCAAAGTTCGCTCTGGCCATCCTGGCAACAGCACTGTCTGCCTTTACAGCTTCAGCGATAAAAGCGTCAGAATTCACTCCACTGATCTGAAATTTATTTACAGCATATCAGCAAATCACTTACATTCTCACATAAAAAATGTGCTTTCTAGCGTGTTAAGTTGTTGCATGTGGTGTGGCTTTGATCCACTTGACCAACATGTCTATATGTCTGACATATTCTGAAGCAGCAATACTGTTACATAAAATTAATGCATCTGTAACACGCCTGTAACTTATGCTCCTGTAACAAAACATAGTAAATAACTGGGAATCTGGCGACCGCAATTAACAAACCCTTGGGAACAACTGTGGTCGGTACCAAAGTTTACAGGACTATTTATACACCAGTTCCGTCTGGTTCTCGAATCTGATTGGCTGAGAGCTGTGCGGTTATTCTGCACTTGTACAGCCTCTTCACCCTTGTGTATTACTCCGCTTACATAGAGTGACAGCAGATCAGTAAACTCAGAACAGTTTGACAAATATTGCAACTGTTGGACAACATAATGTACTTTGTACAACATAATGTACTTTTGAGGCTTTTTTAGTCTTTTTTTATAAGTACGGTGCCTATTTTAAATATATATAATTTCAGCGATTCAGCGTGTCAGCGACCATCAGCCTGCCATGTTGAGCAAAGCAAAGACAGTTGATATTCCCCCACAACATGGCAACAGATACCGCCATAGTACGTCCTTTGGGGAGAAAAACTCAGCATAAATATTAAACTACAGCTGATCAAATCATTATAAAAGAGGTAAATGACATTTTAAGTGGATCTCTCTCTTTTGTATGTTGTAGTGCTGTATTTACCTAATATATATATATATATATATATATATATATATATATATATATATATATATATATATATATATATATATGTATATATATTACCTAAATATATATGTTCCAAACCGCGAAAAACCTTCCGAACCTAAAAACCTGTCAAATGTGTTAAAACACACCAGCTTTAGCTGTGAGAAGCGGAGTATAAGCAGAATAATGGACTCAAGTCTGTTGAATTATTATAAAATAATGCACAGGCGAAGTGTACTAATTCAACAGCCTGTCATCTATTATTTCTTGCATATGAAAGTGTGATGAACCCTGAGACAAAAGTAGCAAGAGAACTAAAGCCGCTGACCTTGTAACTGTTCAGAAGGTGGATCATTTCTGCACATGCATTATTGTTTAGTAATTCTTTTCCAGATAAAGACAAAGTTATTCACCCTCCTGTGAAATTAAGTATTTTAGAAATATTTCCCAAGTAAACAGAGAAAGGAACATTTTCACATTATTTCTTTCTATTATATATATGTATAATATATTGGTATTGAATTCCAGTATCATGACAACCCTAATATATATATATATATATATATATACACACACACACACACACACACACACACACACACACACACACATAGTTGAAGTCAGAATTATTAGCCCCCCCCCCCTTTTAATTTTATTTTTTTTTTATTATAATTTTTTTTTATTTCCCAAATGATGTTTAACAGAGCAAGGAAATTTTCACAGTATGTCTGATAATATTTTTTCTTCTGGAGAAAGTCTTATTTGTTTTATTTCAGCTAGAATAAAAGCAGTTTTTTTTTTTTTTTTAACAATTTTGAGGTCAAAATTATTAGCCCCTTCAGCCTATATATATTTATTTCGATAGTCTACAGAACAAACCATCGTTATACAATAACTTGCCTAATTACCCTAACCTGCCTAGTTACCCGTAAATAACCTAGTTAAATATCACTTTAAGCTTTCCCTTCTGGACAAAGTATTATTTCTTGTAGTTTGGCTGAAATAAAAGTATTTTTACATAAAATAAATACAAATGCAGATACAAACACGACAAATAGCCCCCTTAAGACTTTTAAAACCCACTGTAGTACAATGACTTGCCTAGTTATCCTAGTTAAGCCTTTGAATGCTGCTTTAAGCTGAATTCTAGTATCTTGAAAAATATCTAATCAAATAACATGTACCGTCATGTCAAAGACAAAATAAATGAGTTATTAGAAATGAGTTATTAAAACTGTCATTCATAAACATGTGTTAATATTCTGTTTAAACAATACTTGGAAAACATAAGAAAAATAATAAAAAATTCACAAGAAATTCTACTTGAACTGAGCTTTATTGGCGTGACTTGCACAGTATTACCAAAGCATTGACCATGACATGAATAATGAACAAACAATAAGAAAAACACAAAAAAGAATACAATAAAACAAGGGTAGATCTGTAAAATAAGTAAACCAGTACATATATGCTTGTGTATTTGTCTAATAATGTAATAAAATTGATGAAAAAATAATATAATAATATTATTATTAATATTATTTATATTTATGTATTCATATATTAATATTTAAGGCATAGTAATGGTGTAACTGATCTCTACCTGTGTTCTCAGCATCCACTCTGCTGGTTTTGTGTGTGTGTGTGTGTGTGTGTGTGTGTGCATGTGCGTGTGTGTGTGCGTGTTCTAGATTCAGTGTTTTTCAGAAACAGTGAAGTGACTCATTTTCCTCTTCTGCAAACTTTTACTGCTAAACAAAACAAACTTCTGTTGATACAAGAAGTGTTTCTCTGTCTCTTGTCTGCGGTGTGTGTGTGTGTTTGTGTTCGCTGTGTTTGTGTGTGTTGTCTGCAGTATGTGAATACTGAAAAAATTTGGTAACACTACTTTGCTCACAATCCTTTTGTTCTTGCATTTTTCTCTATTCTTTTCTCACTTGTGCTCTTTCTAGTATGCATCAACATGTCTCTCTATTAGCTCTATTTCTTCTTTCATCCTTTCACTTTTTGTCATTTTTTTTCTATTTTGCTTGTTTTTCTTCTGTCTGTCTGTCTGTCTGTCTGTCTGTCTATCGATTTATCGTTTGTTCATTCGTTCAATCTATCATTTGTTTGGTCGATTGTTTGTTCATTCGTTCAGTCTGTCCTTCGTTCGTTTGGTCTATCCTTCTATGCATCGTTCCATCTATCGTTTGTTCGTACGGTCTATCATTTGTTCATTAGTTTGTCCGGTCTATCGTTCGTGTGGTCTATCATTTGTGCATTTGATCTATCATTCATGTTTTCGTATGTTCGTTTGGTTTATCGTTCGTTCGTTTGGTCTATCGTTCGTTCGTTTGGTCTATCGTTCGTTCGTTCCGTCTATAGTTGGTTCATTCGCTCGCTCTATCCTTTGTTCCATTTATTGTTCATATGGTCTATCGTTCGTTTGTCCTGTCTATCGTTTGTTTGTCCGGTCTATAGTTCGTCACCCGGTCTATCATTCGTTCGTCCAGTCTATCATTTGTTTGTCCGGTCTATCGTTCCTTCGTTCGTTCTGTCTATCGCTCCTTCGTTCATTCGGTCTATCGTTTATTCGTTCACTCTATCCTTTGTTCCATCTATTGTTTTTACAGTCTATCGTTCATTTGTCCTGTCTATCGTTCGTTCGTATGGTCTATGATTCGTTCATCCGGTCTATTGTTCGTTCGTCCGGTCTATCGTTCCTTCCGGTATATTGTTTCTACGTCTGGTCTATCGTTCTTTCATCCAGTCTGTCGTTCTTTTGTCCGGTCTATCGTTCCTTTGTCCGGTCTATTGTTTGTTCATCCTGTCTATCCTTTCTTCGTCCGGTCTATCATTCCTTTGTCAGGTCTATCGTTCGTTCCTCCGGTTTATCGTTCATTCATCCGGTCTATTGTTTGTTCGTCCAAACTATCGTTCATTCGTTCGATCTATACTTTGTTTGGTCTATCGTTTGTTCCGTCTATCATTGGTATGCTCTATCATTTGTTTGGTCTATTGTTTGTTCGGTCTATTGTTCGTTCAGTCTATCATTTGTTCCATCTATCGTTCGTACTATCATTTATTCGCTCTATTGTTCATTCATCTAGCCAATCCTTCATTCATCCGTCCATTTGTTCGTTCGTTCATTCAGTCTATCGTTTGTTTGGTTGTTCATTTGGTCTATTGTTCTTTGTTTGTTCGTTCAGTCTATCGTTCTTTTCTTGTTCATTCTATTGTTTGTTCATCTATTCATTATCTTCTGCTCATCCGTTCTTTCGTTTGATTGTTCGTTTGTTTATTTATTCATTCCTTAATTAGTCCGTTCTATTGTTTGTTCATTTGGTCTATCATTCATTTGTTCGGTTTATCGGTCGTTCGTTTGTTTGGTATATCGTTCTTTGTTTGCTTTGTCTATCGTTTGTTTGTTCGATCACTCATTTGTCTGTTCGTTCAGTCTATCGTTTGCTTATTCATTCGTTCGGTCTATCGTTCCTTATAACATTTGTTCTTTCATTCATTTGTTTGGTATATCGTTCTTTGTTTGTTCTGTCTATCGTTTGTTTGTTCGATCACTCATTTGTCTGTTCGTTCAGTCTATCGTTTGCTTATTCATTCGTTCGGTCTATTGTTCCTTATAACGTTTGTTCTTTCGTTCTATTGTTTGTTCATCTGTTCTATCGTTCATTTGTTCTATCACTCATCTGTTTGTTTGTTCATTCATCTGTTCTATTGTTTGGTCCTTCGTGCCATCATTCGTTAATCCAATTTTATTGTTTGTTCCTTCGTTCTACATTCGTTCATCTATTCTATCGTTTTTGTTAGTTTGTTCAATCATTTGTTTGATCTTTTGTTTTATCATACGTTCATCCATTCTTTTGTTTGGTCCTTTGTTTTATCATTCATTCCTTTTATTGTTTGTTCATTCTATTGTTTGTTCATCCATTTGTTCTCTTTTGTTCATTCGTTCAATCATTTGTTTGTTTATTTATTCAGTTGTTAATTAATCTGCTCTATCATTTGTTCGTTCATTCTGTCGTTCATCCTTTTCTTTTGTTCGTTCTATCTGCCATTGTACACTTCATTCAGTCAGCAGTTTTTGACTCTGGTAATGCTGATGTTTTAGTTGTCAGCATGTCGTTTCTTTGCATTAAGTGTCTGCAGTTAATAACAATATCTGCTGTTTATGGTTGGTCTGCTTCTGTCTTTTATCTGCGTTTCTCTTCAGGCTGTGGGCACTGGGTTTCTCTGTGAGTTTGTACAGTACATGACTTTATGTCTGAGTGTTGCATCAGCTGCTCTTCACTGTGTGCTGGTCAATGAAAGACAGACAGACAGACAGACGGGTGTCCACATTAAACACACAGCACTGAAATACCTGCATCTCCATCATCAATAAACCATCACACTCGCTGCTACTTTTACATGCAGATGTCTTCAATTATTCCCTTACTGCATTACTGAACACCAAACACTGTTACTGATCCTGATACAGACTTTACACTCTATACTGAGCATAAAGAAACAACGCTGACTTGATTTCACCAGTGTTGACAGGAATGGGTTGCATTTTTCCAACAAAAATGATGTTTCTGGATCAACATAATGTTAATCCAGTCTCACATCGTACATGGCGAAATCATGACGTGCCTGAAACAATTTGGTAACATTCTACATGAATGCTGTATTAGTTAACTATTAATAACTACCAATGAAGCTGTACACTGGTGTTACAGTGTTTATTTTTCATGTCAACACTGGTTAACTATTGATTTTGAGGTATTGATTTTTTTTTTTTATACACACACACACACACACACACACACACACACACACACACACACAGTTATTTATTTTTAGGGTTTTTTCACCTTTAATTGGAAATGACAAGTTACAGACAGGAAAGTATTGGGAGTAGAGAGAGGAAGGGTCAGCTATAAGGACCTGGTGAGCACCCTGGTGCTGCAGTATGTCAGCCCACTTAACTACTATTTGAAATAAATTTATGAATTATAATTTTTTAATGGAATTGATGATATAATGGAATATAATAATAATAATGATAATAATGAAAATAATTGCATATGTTGAATGAATATATGAATTATTATATTTTTATGTAGAATTGATATAATAAAATCAATAATAATAATAATAATGTGCATATGTTAAATATATGGTGTTACAACCCCTTTTTGTCTAGGAGTGTGGGGTTGCACATTTAACTGAGGAATTAGTTATTGCAAAAACTCAAAACCAAATTGTGATACAAAGTAAGGATGGACAGCAGAAATAAGTGGAGAAATACGTGATTTTATTTACAAAAATTGAGGGTGAATCAGTGAGTGAGGCATTTACAAAATATACAAGGTTAAAAACAATAAACAAGGAAATGTTAGAAAGACTGGCTATATGGGCGGTGCTAAAAATAACCAAACAGTCTTACTAATATTCACAACGAATCCCCTCTAAACCTAATCTAATAAACAAAAGACATGAAAAAGAAATCTTCAACGTCAATGACGTCCTATCTAATCTACACTGACTAACACATTAAACCAAAAATACACTGGTTGGCACACACCCTCTTACCTGGTGTGCCTAGACAAATGTTAATCTACATGCTGTTATGTATGTCACGTGACGTACTTACCTACCAGTCTTTCTAAACTCACAGGGAAACATGAGGTTAGGGAAGATATGGCGAATCAAAAGGTAAGAACAGACAGCAACAAACTTGAACAACAATAACAAAGTGTAAATTAAACAATGACCAACAATACTGATAAATGGGGATGACAAACTATCAAACACTAACCAAAGCACACCGAACAAACAAGCCACAATACAACAATCAATAGAGCAAAGTGTCAAACAAAGAGTCAGAGATTCTGCTCCTGAACTAACAAACTCAAAACCTTTTTAAAACTGTAACTTGGGCAGAGTAGCAACCAATCAGGTAGCAGGGTAGTTGTGATTGGTTGTAGCAACATCAAGTGAAACAGCCAATCAGAGATGGGAGTAGGCGGAGCAAGTAGAGAAGTAGACTGGGTGACAGACAGAAACACATGATGAGACACAATAATGATCAATAAAATAACCAAATAAGTGCTGGCATGTAACATATGGATTATTATATTTTTAAATGGAATTGGTAAAATGATAGTAAGAATAATAATTATAAAAACAATAATTGCATATGTTAATATATGAATTATTATATTTTAAATATAGAGAGGAAGGGTCAGATAAGGACCTGGTGAGCACCCTGGGGCTGCAGTATGTCGGCCCACTTAACTACTATTTGAAATAAATTTATGAATTATTATTTTTTAATGGAATTTATGATATAATGGAATATAATAATAATAATGATAATAATAATAATAATAATAATAATAATAATAATAATAATAATTGCATGTGTTAAATAAATATATTAATTATTATTATATTTTAATAGAATTAATATAATAATATCAATAATAATAATATGATGAATTGCATATGTTAAATATATTAATTATTATATTTTAAGTAGAATTGATAATATACTACTACTACTACTACTACTACTACTACTACTACTAATAATAATAATAATAATAATAGTAACAATAATAATAATAATAATAATAATAATAATAATAATCACAATAATAATAATTGCATATGTTAAATATATGAATTATATTTTTAAGTAGAATTGATATAATGATGAAGATGATTTAAAAAAAAAAAATAAATAATTGGCACAGTGGGTAGCACGTTCACCTCACAGCAAAAAGGTCCCTCATTCTAGCCCCGCCTGGGTCAGTTGGTGTTTCTGTGTGGAGTTTGCATGTTCTCCCCGTGTTGGTGTGGGTTTCCTCTGGGTGCTCTGGTTCCTCCGGGTGCTCCAGTTTCCCCCACAAGTCCAAAGACTTGAACTGTGTGGACAACTCAGCTGTTGGGTTAAAAAGTATTATTTAAATTTAATAAAATCTAGTGTTGACTCAACGTCGTCATATTTGACTCATCATTGGGTTAAAACAACCCAACATTTTTAGAGTGTATAATTTAAGACATGATTGAGTTCATCTGTGATTCTGAGTGAATCTCGGGCATTTATTTAGAAGGAATTGAGATATTAATAGTCATATCTGCTCTTTTGGAAAGCTGTTTGTTCCCATCATGCTCTGCTGCAGGTTTGTTTTGGCTCTAGTGTTACTTAGCAGATTGACTTCCACTGCAGAGCCATTTTCTGTTTAGGCAGCCTGAGGCATGATGGGAAAAACATGAAATGCACATTTACTTTGTGACTGAGAGGGAATGGGCTGTTTTTTGTAAGTGTGTTTATATTTTAATGATATATTGATATTTGGTGTGTGTTAGTTACTCATAGAGAGTAAAATATGCATGTCTGTTTTATTATTAGCATGTGTTGTTCATTTGAGGAAACAGTCTGAATGACAAATCTATTATATAAACTTAATTGATTAGCTTTGTATTGGTAGATTGCCTTAAAAAGGACATTTCATTAATACAAACATTGAGTACGTTAACATGGACACCAGTAATCCGATGTTAATATGATTAAGACAATACTCTGATTGACTGTAAACAGTGATTTTTGATTACCTTAATCCAATAAAGGTCATAATGAACTAAACAGAAACTGAATTAAGACTTGTGGAGTATGCCAACTTTAGTGGTACTATTAAAGTGCAGTACAGACATGTAAACACCGCAATCAAACTATTACCATCGTATAGGATTTTTGCTGCATTTTGTGACAGGATCGTTTACACACACACACGACTGTTTGACACTATTCTCTGCACCTACAGAGTCAGTAAAGGACCACAGACATTGTGAAATACTGAGGATATTTTCCTCTTCGACGTGCGGTAGCATATTCCATTAAAACAGCACTCTTCCACCAGTCCTTATTTCATACTCTCATCAAATATCTCGTTTGCCATGGGGGCCATGCATGAAATATTCCTGAATGAAAGTGAAAGTGCCCAACTGCAATTAAAGTCGACAAATTAAAAATGAAACACTCAGAATTACATGAAACTCGTTAGGACGTTAATCAATCTGTGTTATAATAACGGGATCATGAAAGCAACATTCAAACAGCAACTCATGTAAACACCTTCATCATATTAATGTCTTATTCAGATTAAGGCAAATCATTTGATTACTGATGTCCATATAAACGAAGACAGTGTTTCATAATTTAAGAATTTGATTATTTATTACGTAATTTATTTATGTATTAATAATAATAATTATAATAATAATAAGAGGAATTATTATTATTATTTTTATTATTATTTTGTTGTTGTTGTTATTAATGTTGTTGTTGTTGTTGTTGTTTATTATTATTATTATTTTTGTTGTTGTTGTTGTTTATTATTATTATTATTATTTGTTGTTGTTATCATTATTATTATGGTTTATTATTATTATTATTATATTTATTATTGTTTTTTATTATTATTATTATTATTATTATTATTATTGTTTATTATTATCATTATCGTCATTATTATTATTATTATTATTATTATTATTATTATTATTATTGTTGTTGTTGTTGTTGTTGTTTATTAATATTATTTTATTACTGTTGTTGTTTATTATTGTTGTTGTTGTTGTTGTTATTATTAATATTAATATCGTCATTATTATTATAGTTGTTGTTGTTGTTGTTGTTGTTGTTGTTTTATTATTATTATTATTAGTAGTAGTATTATTATTATTATTATCATCGTCATTATCATTATTATTATTGTTGTTTATTATTATTATTATTATTGTTGTTTGTTATTATTATTATCGTCATTATTATTATTGTTTATTATTATTATTATTATTATTATTATTAACATTAATTTATTAATGATAATATAAACTAACTTTTTAAATAATATAATATAAACTTAAATGTATGATGGTAAATTTAAAATCAAAAACACTTCAGTTATCAGCTTGTCTTTCCATAATATGCGTACATCATAAACATAACATCCTAAAACTCTGCTCTGATGCAGTTACGCTCATAAACCGTGTGAGGCTGAAGTGGACGTGTGTGGGTCTCTGTCACTCCTTGCAGGTATTGTATGTGTGTGTGTGTGTGTGTGTATGTGTATGTGCGTACATTGTAGTATGTGTGTGTGTATATATTGTAGTATGCGTGTATATGTTTGTGTGTATATGTATGCATGTGTGTATATTGTAGTATGTGTGTGTATGTATGTGTGTATTGTAGTACTGTATGTGTGCGCAGTATGTATTATAGTATGTGTGTATAATGTACTATGTTTGTGTTTTGTATGTATGTGTGTCTATTGTAGTATGTGTGTGTACTGTATATGTATGTGTAGTATGTGTGTATATCGTATTATGTGTATGTATGCATGTGTGTAGTATGTATGTGTGTTAGTTATGGCAGTAAATTCTATATTTCTCAGTTATCTACATGTTTGTGTAATATATATGTAATCTATATCATTTCATATCATTTCTAAATTGTCTTATTATTAATTGTTTTTACCCATTTTTTTATTTTTATTCTTGATACATCTCAATAAATGAATAAATAAATAAATTAGGACTTGTTTTGACATTAATATGTTAGATATCAAAACATAATTCATTCAGGAATATGTTTAAATACCTATAGCACAGTGTGTGTGTGTGTGTGTGAAACAGGCTGGAGAATTGCAGTAGGGAATTCCCCCTCAGTGCATCAGTAAGGCAGTAATCCACCTTTTCATGGCTCCATCTATAATGCTGAATCCCCAGGCTGATGGTGCGGGTCCCGCTGGGCTCCCAGAGTCCCCAATGCTCAATGCAGGAACTCTGATCCGTCCGCAAACTCATTCAGTTTCCTCCCGCAGCCGCTCTCTGCTCCTCGATTACCATCTGACACAGAGAAACCTCTCCAAAGTGGCGGCGGCGTGGGGATGGAGAGGCTAAAAGAGCAGCGCATGTTGTTTTTAAAGAGCTGCGACTCTGAATGCTTATCGACACATATAGTTGAAGGAAGAATTATTCACTCTTTTTTTATTAGGGATGCTAATTTCGGTTAATTTTGCCAACCGACCACCGCCGCTCGTTAACCGAATATTAACCGTTACCTGCTCAGATTAATAATAAATGACTATTTAATGGGGAAAAAAATGACCTGTCTATTTTGTGACACGTTAAATATTGCATTTTAAAATACTGATTTATTTTAACATGCGAGCAGCAGCATACAGAACATCTTCACGCACATGCAGAGTTTCCAACAGCATAAAAATGATTTATAAAATTAATAAAAAGTATAAAATAAATAAAGTCTGCCATAGATGTTTCACTTAAATGACAAATTTAGGTTACAAACGAAAACACTGACCAAATCCTGTTTCCAATCATGTTTTTTTCTTCCTCCATCAAATAAGAATACCAGGCTGCCTCAAATTGATCGCTCCACAGAAAATATGCATTTAATTAATTCTCCGCTGATATTTTTATATCACAAAACCCCTTTCAACATTTTTAATTGTCATTAACTCACTCGCGGGTGTGCGCACGCTGCGTGTGATGAAAGACAATGACAATAAACCTTAAAGCTCATATGTTTACTTGTTGTAAAGTACAGGCTACCAGGTGCGTTGCTAGACATAAAGCTCTACTGGGGCACCGCCCCCAAAAACCTCCAATCTCCACACCCCCCTCCCCCCCTCAAAAAAAAAAAAAAATATATATATATATATAATCCAACGATGCGCAGCTCTATAGATCCTGAACCATGCAACCCAGTGGCGACAGCGGAGAGGGAAAAAAACTTCACTAATGGCGGAAGTGAAGAAAAAAAACCTTGAGAGAAACCAGGCTCAGTTGGGCACGATCATTTTAATTTCTCTGCTGGCCAAACGTCTTGTGCAGAGCTGCAGTCTCAGTGGCGGAGGCTGGAAGCTGGCCTCAGCGAAGACTCGTCTGTCTCTGGAGCGTCACAGGAATCAGTCTCATGTTCTCCACTCCTCCATGACCATCACAGTAGCTGCTCAGGATTCGGCCAGGTCCAGGATATGGAAACCTTGGGATCATCTCGTCGTTGGTCTTGGATCGAATCAGTGACTCTGCATAGTCTGAGGGCCTCGGGAAGAGTATCCCCAGGTGGAAATGGAGAATAAAGAAAATAATTAGCGTAGCTGATGTTCACAGTGTATATCAACAAGATGCATAACCTGTGTGGAAGCCCCCTAAGTGGTGCACTAAGTGTATGCTTTACTGAACAGATAGGTCTTTAATCTAGTTTTGAATTGGGAGAGTGTGTCTGAGCCTCGGACGTTATCAGGAAGGCTATTCCAGAGTTTAGGAGCTATAAATGAGAAGGCTCGACCTCCTTTACTCGACTTTGCTAATCTAGGTACTACCAGAAGCCCTGAGTTTTGAGACCTTAAAGAGCGAGTTGGATTGAACAAAAAAGGCTGTTACGCCGGTTTTACAACGCATGAGCGGCACATGACAAGCAAGTAGCCTGCTTTTTTGGCGCGCATGTTAACTACCGGGACTCGCACCGGCAGAAGAGCAGCTCGTGCGAGTGGCGCGCGGGTTCTCTCTGCACACACGGAGATGCGTCAGTTTGCTTTCTGGTTAAACACATTGCTTTCACCAGCGTTGGTTCGGTTGCACATAGAGAATAACGTCTTTATTTTGGAATTACCACTCCTAATAAATACACTTACATATGAAGTAAATCATATCTCAATGCATTTACTGGGGCACTGGAGATATTTACTGGGGCACGTGCCCCTGTAAAATGGGTGTAGCGACGGCCCTGCAGGCTACTATAGCAAATAACACTTTTGTTGTTTACAAATGATATTGCACTAATGTACATACATGTTTTATTAGTTCTAAAATGAAAGCCTAAGTTTGGTGCAGTTAACTTTATGCAAAAATCAAGAAAAACTTTGGATTTGTTTGATTCGTAGATTAATAGGCTATTTTAAAAATTGCTATTATATAAGAACTATTAATAGCTGTATCTTTCCAAATGGAAGGTTGGTTTGTTGGTTGTACACTAAATTATCAAAACTGTAGCCTATTTGTTGAGTTTATGACCCAGATCCAGGACAACACACGTACACGCACACGTACATTGTTCGAAATTGAAAAATTGTAATTGTATTTTCAATAGGAAACTGATTTCTAGTGATGGTTACAAGTTTTTAAACTTTCAAATATTATTGAAGGAAAACAGCTGGAGCTGGAGATTTTTGGTTGAAGAGCCACAGGTTCCCTACCACTGCTCTAAAGAATTGTTAGTCTGCATCACTCAGGGAAACCAGAGCCGGGAACACTTTATATAAGACATTATATTTTAAATTAACTTGAATTTTTCATTATCCCGAGGTCTCCATAATGTTAGACCAGGCCGTATCCTGAGCAGATGCTGTGGCGGTCATGCGGCCATTTGCCCTTCAGTGTTTAGACCAGGGGTCACCAATCTCGGTCCTGGAGGGCCGGTGTCCCTGCAGGGTTTAGCTCCAACTTGCCTCAACACACCTGCCTGGGTGTTTCAACACCTAGTAAGATCTTGATTAGCTCGTTCAGGTGTGTTTGATTAGGGTTGGAGCTAAAATCTGCAGGACACCGGCCCTCCAGGAACAAGTTTGGTGACCCCTGGTTTAGACTCTCAGCAGTGAAAATTAAATCACACTGAACTGAACTGAACTGAACTTCAACTCTGAAAACTGGGCTGACACCGTTTCAATCTACTTAGAACTTCAATGTTAAGCTGCTTTGACATGCTCTACATTGTGAAAGCACTACAGAAATATAGATTAATTGAACTGAATAAGTAGATACTCCATATCTAATAAGTAAACCCACACAAATTTAGCAAATGCATTTTTTGTAAGCTTCCCATTGAAAAGCAACTAGCTGCATTGGCTGCTTGAGGGCTGTATCTTTAGACTGATGTATAGATTGTCAAGATTACTCGTGTCGTTTTTGATGTAATCTATTCATAAACGCTGACATGTCTAAAACAGCACCCCAGTACATCCTGATGAATTTAATATGTGCTATAAATGCCTTTTTTCTGTGATTCTTCAAGGCGTCATTCATAGCTGTGGTTAATTCTGTCAGATTATGTTCGCTCTGTCAGACGTCTGTCATCATTGCCGTCCTGACGAGTTCATCATGGAGTGTGAAGTGTGTGTAGGACAGATTGGATCCGCTCTCGCTCTGATATTCATCAACAGGCCGGTTTTGAAGAGTTCGGAGCCTCTACAGGCCTGAGGTCAGTCAGCGAGTGTGTGTGTGTGTGTGTTGGTAAATCGAAGCGAACACTGGAAAACATCTACGAGTTTTCTTCTGCTAACCGGCTGGCTGGAGATAAGCTGATATTCTTCCGTTTTGATCGATATCTCTGTGAGTCTGAGGTGTCTCATGAATTTAATTAACCTTGCTCATCTTCAGCCCGAGCGAATCTGTGCGGTAAACAAACACACACACACTCACACACACACACACAGACGCTGTGGAGAAGAAACATTTATCAGAGGAAGAGCGAGCTCTGCGTTTGGCTCCCGGGTGGCAGCGGTGTGTTCATTACTGCGCAGGTTTCCCATCCAGATAAAAGATAAAGCCGAATTTAAAGCAAACAAACAAACAAACAAACAAAGGGAAAGCGGATGGAGGAAGGCTTTGGGTCGGGAGAGGTCAGTAGTTTTGAGGCGGATGAATCTTCAGCTAAAAATAAAAGTTCTGTCAACATTTTGTTCTGTCCTCTGTCTCAACTCTGATGACCTTTTATTCTTCTGTGTTTCTGCTGTCGACATTCGTTATTCACATACACGAGCCACTTTAATACTATTTTAATGCTTTCTGAATTTGTTTGGGAATCTCCCTTTACATGCGTTCTCATAAACTTCTCTGAGCACATTTCTAGAACTGCTCGATCTTGCAGATTCGCACTCTATAACATCAGAAAGGTCCGACCCTTCCTATCTGAACATACAGCTCAACTCATTGTTCAAGCTCTTGTTCTCTCCAAACTGGATTATTGCAACTCTCTGCTAGCCGGGCTTCCAGCTAATTCTATCAAACCTCTTCAGCTGCTTCAGAACGCAGCAGCACGAGTGGTCTTTGATGAACCCAAAAGAGCACATGTCACTCCGCTACTCACCCGTTTGCACTGGCTGCCAGTTGCTGCTCGCATCAAATTCAAAGCTCTGATGTTTGCTTACAAAGCGACCTCTGGCTCTGCTCCTTCTTATCTGCTCTCACTTCTGCAGATGTATGTGCCCTCCAGAAACTTGCGTTCTGTGAATGAACGTCGCCTCGTGGTTCCATCCCTAAGAGGGAAGAAATCACTCTCACATTCAATCTGCCCAGTTGGTGGAATGAACTCCCTAACTACATCAGAACAGCAGAGTCACTTGCTGTCTTCAAGAAACGACTAAAAACGCAACTGTTTAGTCTCCACTTTCCTTCCTAATCTGTAACTGCCTCTCTGGCTATATCACTAACTGTACTCTCTCAAAAACATTACTAATGCTTTGCTTCTTAGACTTTACACACCTGAAACTTGTCTATAGCACTTGTTCACTGCTGCTCTTATAGTTGTGTAAATTGCTTCCTTGTCCTCATTTGTAAGTCGCTTTGGATAAAAGCGTCTGCTAAATGACTAAATGTAAATGTCATAACACTTCAGTTTTCTTGTATTTCTCATAGTTTTAATTACTAATCCATTTTGTAGTTGGCTTGATTGACAGTAGATGTTTCATTCGTTGTTTTACGATATTAATATTCAACTTAAGGGTGCTGTTTGTGAGTTTTTGACTCTTTTAAAGCATAAAAACACCATGATTTGTTTGCAGATATCCAGAAACATGCTCAGTGAACGTTCTTGTTTATCTGAAAAACAATGCTGAAGTCAGATATTCTGCTTTGAACATGAGCGTTATGTCTTTGTTTTGGTCGTTTAACCCGCCCACTGCCAGTTTAGCCAATTATATTTCAGCATTGGAAAATCGCGTATTCGATTGATTCAGTCAGGAAGGCTCTCAGAGCATGTGTCCGTGACTGAAATGCGCCCTCCGGTGCACAATAGCAGATTCAGAGTTCCACATGAGGTTATTAATTAGCAAATAATATAAACATTATGAGCGTAAACATTAGGTGAGCAGGTTACATTGTAACCTCGTGTCCTAACAACATGCTACGTGACGAGATTTTCAGTGATAAACAATTAACAATTCGTTTGCACTAGACGAAACACGACAGAAATGTAAATACAGCCATTCAGAAGCACAGAATAGTGCACTCACTGCACTCCAGCGAAATGGTCAGGTTTATAATCTAACTAATACATATTAAAGCTCTTTAACATTATTAAATGTAGATGCTGAATCACTGATATGTGTTAGTTTGCACAATTACATGTTGCTTGTGTTAGTCACAGTTCTGAAGTTCAATTTCATGTCAAATGTGATGTGAAATGGCATTCAGACTCACATTATTAGCATTTAACACTGAATAAAAGCACATGAGGTTTACCTGAGCTGATCATTGTCAGTTTATCCTGTTGTTCACCTTTGAGAAATAGAAGAAGCCATTTCTTAATGATAAATTTCAGCCATTGTTTGGGCCAAAAACTCCTTTTAATATGTAATTATTCCTTCTTTTCGGGTGCCGTTGCTTTTATTTAGAACACAACTTAATTCAGCCTTAAATCAGTCTTTAGGCTCAATAATCAGGCACATCAACAGTGAATCTCCTTAACATGCATTCTCAAAACGCTTCAGTTTTCTCGTAATTCTCATAGTTTTAATAACTAATTTATTTTGTATTTGCCTTGATTGACAGTAGATGATAATGTTTTATTCATTATTATAAGATATTAGCATTCAGTTTAAAGTGACATTTAAAGGCTTAACTAGGTTAGGTAGGCAAGTCATTGGACAACATTGGTTTGTTCTGTAAAAATCACTAATTCCTTTCATAAGTGAGGCACTTCTATACTACTTTAAAGGGCACCTATGGTAAAAAATCTACTTTTCAAGCTGTTTGGACAGACATATGTGCATGTATGGTGTATAGACCGTCATATTGGGCTGATATAAGCACACCCAGTGCTTTTTTTTTCAATTTAGCAACATAAAAAACAGTGGACCAATTGTAGTGGTTTTTAGATCGACCGCAACTTTACGTAGGAGAGCGGTCCCCCCGCCCACCAATATTGATTGACAGGCGCGTCATCATATCCTCAGTTTGTTGATTCACGTCCGCCATTTTTAGCGTGAGTCGAAGCGATATCACTAAAGGAACACGCTAGCTCTATTTTTAGATGCAAGGCTCATTGGGCTCAACACAAGATCAATATTCTCCACATTATCGCTCTAATCGGAATTATTGGTTGTATCTTTAGGTGGGTTTGTAAACATGTGTACTTCTCATTGAGTCTACCTTATACTTCAGCTGTTTGCATTTCTCGTGATCCCAGAAGCTCCCTGTGATCTTAACTAGCATGCGTTTTACAATTCTAAACATAGGTTTCTATCAGGGTACACTCAAGTCTACGGCTGGGCGCCGCGGACCGCTGCAGAAACCTATGTTTAGAATTCAAAAATGCGTGGCGCGACGATTCGGGACACTTCATGCTTCTGCCGCGCCACAGAGAGTGTCTGGTGTGCCGTGTCGCGGCTTCGAGTGGCGCATCCGGTGCCTCAGTCAAAGTTAATTCAGTGTGTGTGGTTATTAGTTTCTGTGTACAAGCTCGGCACTTGAAACTAGCACACAGTCGGCTGTAAAACTGTACAAAGACACAAATGATTTTGTACTCTCTGCTTGGTCTGTGTCCGAGTCGTACATTTACGACTGAATGCTGAACATCTCACTCCAGCTTGTTCTCTCGTTCTCTCCGTCTGCCTGTCAGACTTTGTAACAAACGCAGAGCGGGTGAGCTCATGGCCCCGCCCCCTTGTTACGTTGGCGGGAAGCTAATCTACATGTGAAGCAACACACCCCTAAATCAGCGAGCTGTGGACACGCCCCCAACATGACACTTTTTAACACATTATAATAAAAAAATCTGAATTGTGTTTTAAACTGAAGCTAAACTGGCACTCTCAGAAGAACCATAATATTAATATTAAATCATAAAAAAAGAGGTAAACTATGGGCCTTTAAAGCTCTCTGAATTTTGCGGTTTCCCTCAGTTTACATGAATTCTCAGTCATAAAAACTCTGTACTTCTCACCATTTTAATAGTTTATTTAGTGTTTGCCATGATGACAGTACACTAGTACTAGTTATTTTGCAGGACACTGGTATTCATCTTGATGCAAGTTAATTAGTTTTATTAAATTAGGCAACACCATTGTTTTTTTCAGTAGACAATTGAAAAAAAAAAAAACTTTCTCAAGAATGAAATGATTAAATTAGAAAATAATGTGAACATTTTCATTTTATGAGAAATTTACTTCTCTAATCACAAGCTATGTTTCCATCAAAAGATATGGCTTAAATTTATGTGCAAAACAGGAATACCGTATATAATGGCCTGTTTCCACTGAGTGGTATGGTACGGTACGGTTCGGTTTGGTACACTTTTATGGCCGTTTCCACTGTCAAAAGGCGTACCGTACCGTACCACTTTTTCGACACCCTTTTGAAAGGGTACCAAACACGAGAAAGGGTACCAAAAGGTGGAGCTTAGACGCACAGCCTGATCGCTATTGGTTTACAGAGATACGTCATTCGCTTACGCAACAAGCCAGAATGAAAACAAGAGAGCCGCCATGTTTAAAATACTCAGCCAAGAAATCTTTTATAGCGTAAATATACATAATAACAAGCCATGGTCGACCTGGGCTCAAACAAACCTTGTCGTCGTCTTGATAAACAGCCACAAAGCCAAGAAGAAGAGCAGATTTACCCTGTGCCCCCTAAGTTTTTTTACGAGCCTGTCTGACGCTCGAGCGGTTTCGCTTTCTTGCTTGCGCTCGCCGCGCGTCTATATCTGAAATAACAATCTTGCTGATGATAAAAACGTGCGCTTGATTATTGATGTGCTTTTGAAAAAAAAAAGCGCATCAAACGAAAGGTATTAACAAAAGAAAAAGACACAACTGAAGACTCTTAAATGCCTGAATTTGTTGTATTTGCAGCAGCTCTGTGATGTTAGTCCACAACTTTATGCATTAGGTTAAACTAGGCTGCCCAGTGTCTGTGTTCAGACCGTTACAATCACAGACAGGCAGTCAGGCAGCGTAATACAGAGAGTGAATCAAAGCGCATCAAATGATCAGTAATTAAAAGGGGAAAAATAGAATAAATATCTATATTTTTATATTAGACACACATCTGATGCTTGTATTTGTACCAGCTCCACATTCACAACTTAACGCATTGGGTTAAAATAGGCTTTACAGTCTCCTTTACTTCCATTGTATCTGTTCTGCTAAGTGAACAGAACCAACCCCGTGGCATCAGGCAAATATGACATTCCAAGATGGCTGCACCCTAAGTCTAAAATCTACAGTAAAACACGCCTTTTTCTGCTAAATGGTTTCATTAATTGAGTTTGTTTAATACATTTTCATTAAAGTGGAATACAATGTACAAAATAAGGTCAACTTGACTGATGCTTCATTTCCCCTTTAAGAGTGTCCTCCTAGGCTTCAGTTCATGGCACCAGGTAAACACAGTGGGGGCTTCCCTGCTTGCTTCAGCCTGTGTAACCTGGTGAGTGATCAAACAATGCAGTCCTCTGTAGCACACACTGGTGTTGTCTGAAATAATGATGTCCCTGAACTGAAATTTTCAAAACGTCCATTACCTGCTAACATTTAAGCTTTCTTAAACAGCGCCGATTTGCCAGAGTATTCAGCAGTGCTCAACAGAAATGACTGTGATTGGCCGTGAAGGTCATCAGTTCACCGGTCTTCACCGAGTGCAAACACAGATACACGGACACTGGAGCGTTTTAAAGCCGCAAAGTCGGGCCATCAGAGGATCCCTCGTCTGCGTTTGCACTCTGTGAACAGCAGTGAAGAGCGGTGAACTGATGACATTCACAGCCAATCACAGTCTTTTCTGTTGAGCACCGATGAACACAATGGCAAATCAGCACTGTTGCCTTCAGCAGCGCTTAAATGTTAGCGGGGAAATTGACGGTTTTTATAAATTTCATTAACGAAATTAAGTATCATGAGAAGTCTAATATAGTTAAAGAATCAGTTCATTAACATTAGGCATCTAAAACGTGTGTTTGGGAAAGAAAACGTTAGCTTACTAGTGCCATTTCCCTTAACTTAGCTGAAAATGAGCTCTGATATGCCTTTTTATTTTCACTATTCATTCAGAACGGACCTTTGAGTCACTCAGAAGGTGGTAAGAGTATAAATTTGTGTCATTTTCTCTTCGCTGATAGGATATACAGTCAGGTACACAACATTCCTGTGTGACTCAGGCGATACTTCCGGGTGTCTTCCCGCCGCAGCCTCGATTTAGCTTTTTTAATGGCGGCCGCATGAAATCCGTTTATAGTTGTTTGTGGATTAACATCAGTGCTGAACATCTCAAGACAGGAGACAGCTGAGAAATGCATGAGTGAGTCTGAGTTTCAGGGGAACTTTCTCTTTAAACGGAGGTCATGAGGTAGAGGACGGTTTGATCTATTGATGTTTTGGACACACACACTCAGTTGCTCTGAATGAGTGTGTGTGTGTGTGTGTCGGCGAGCTGGACGTGTGTAATGTTTACAGAGCAGCTGCGATTAGTGCAGGACTGAGAGGAATCTTGACAGAGATTGATCTCTTCCATCTGCTAAAAGCAGGAGAAAACTCCAGACTGACGCATTTACACGTGTCTGTGCTGGAGGAGACTGAGCTGTGTGTGTGTGTGTGTGTGCGTGTGTGTGTGTGTGTGACTCAGAGATGGAGAAATGCTGAAGCTTAGTGTCACATTTCTCAACACTGACCATCAGCGGCATTTCTATCCATCTATCGTTCCATCCATCCATCTATCTATCTATCGTTCTATCTATCCATTTATCTATCGTTCTATCCATCCATCCATCGTTCTATCTATCATTCCATCCAGCCATCGATCTGTCTATCATTTTATCTATCTATCTATCTATCTATCTATCTATCTATCTATCTATCTATCTATCTATCTATCTATCTATCTATCTATCTATCTATCTGTCGTTCTATCTGTCGTTCTATCTATCATTCTATCTATCGTTCTATCTATCCATCCATCCATCCATTGTTCAATTGTTCCATCCATCCAACCATCTATTCGTCTATCTATCTATCTATCTATCGTTCTATCCATCTATCGTTCCATCCAGCCATCGTTCTGTCTATCATTCTATATATCCATCTATCTAGCCATCCATCGGTTAATTGTTCTATCCATCCAGCCATCCATCCATCTATCTATCTATCTATCTATCTATCTATCTATCTATCTATCTATCTATCTATCTATCTATCTATCTATCTATCTATCTATCTATCTATCTATCTATCTATCTATCTATCTATCTATCTATCCATCCATCCATTGTTCAATTGTTCCATCCATCCAACCATCTATTCGTCTATCTATCTATCTATCGTTCTATCCAGCCATCGTTCTGTCTATCATTCTATATATCCAGCCATCCATCGTTCTATCTATCTATCTATCTATCTATCTATCTATCTATCTATCTATCTATCTATCTATCTATCTATCTATCTATCTATCTATCTATCTATCTATCTATCTATCTATCTATCTATCTATCTATCTATCTATCTATCTGTCGTTCTATCTGTCGTTCTATCTGTCGTTCTATCTATCATTCTATCTATCGTTCTATCTATCCATTGTTCAATTGTTCCATCCATCCAACCATCTATTCGTCTATCTATCTATCTATCTATCGTTCTATCCATCTATCGTTCCATCCAGCCATCGTTCTGTCTATCATTCTATATATCCATCTATCTAGCCATCCATCGGTTAATTGTTCTATCCATCCAGCCATCCATCCATCCATCGTTCTTTCTATCTATCTATCTATCTATCTATCTATCTATCTATCTATCTATCTATCTATCTATCTATCTATCTATCTATCTATCTATCTATCTATCTATCTATCTATCTATCTATCTATGTTCTATCTATCCATCCATCCATTGTTCAATTGTTCCATCCATCCAACCATCTATTCGTCTATCTATCTATCTATCGTTCTATCCAGCCATCGTTCTGTCTATCATTCTATATATCCAGCCATCCATCGTTCTATCTATCTATCTATCTATCTATCTATCTATCTATCTATCTATCTATCTATCTATCTATCTATCTATCTATCTATCTATCTATCTATCTATCTATCTATCTATCTATCTATCTATCTATCTCTATCTATCTATCGTTCTATCGTTCTATCTATCGTTCTATCGTTCTATCGTTCTATCTATCTATCTATCTATCTATCTATCTATCTATCTATCTATCTATCTATCTATCTATCTATCTATCTATCTATCTATCTATCTATCTATCTATCTATCTATCTATCTATCGTTCTTTCTATCTATCGTTCTATCTATCGTTCTATCTATCCATCGTTCTATCTATCTATACATCGATCTATCTATCCATCGTTCTATCTATCTATACATCGATCTATCTATCGTTCTATCTATATATCCGTCTATTGTTCTATCCATCTATCAATCTATCCATCGTTCCATCTATCCATCCATCCATCCATCCATCCATCCATCCATCGTTCTATCTATCTTTCAATCGTTCCATCCATCCATTGTTCTGTCTATCATTCCGTCTATCTATCCATCCATCGTTCTATCCATCTTTCGTTCAATTGTTCCATCCGTCCGTCTGTCCGTGCGTCCATCGTTCCATCCGTCCATCGTTCCATCCATCCCACTGATCTCATTCCGACAAGTTTACATTCACAATCCCTCATTCAGTCTGAGTGTTAGGAGCCGATCCCCAAACAACTGTCAACAAGGGCAAACCTGACTGCTACTGTTAAACTTCTGAAGACATGTGGTCTATACAATGTTATTAATACTATAAATGCACACACTTACACATGCAGATGTGCGTACACACACACACACACACACACACACACGTCTATATTTGTCTATAAATGAGTAAGTGTTGGTAATCCCAGCAGAAATCAGTGTCTGGCAGAAGTGTCCAGCGTGACGCAACACATGCAGCAGTGTTTATCTGTGCTGCGGTCCAGATAACAACTGCTCTGTGTGCGAGTGTGTGTGTGTGTGTGTGTGTGTGTGTGTGTGTGTGTGTGTGTGTGGAACAATCAGGCTTGCTTGCTCATGCAGTTCAGGTAACAAATTGTCTTCCTTGTCATCCTTTTCTCTCCTCTTTCTCCTTCTCTCACTCACACACACACACACACACACACACACACACACACACACACACACACACACGTGTACGTATGCAAACACTCTTTCTCACACAGATACACATATGTAAACACACACTATCACTCACACACATGCAGACACACTCTATCTCTCTCACACACAAACACACATGCGCACACACATGCAGACACACTTTCTCTCCCACACACACACACACAGACACATGCGCACACACATACAGACACGAACTCACACACATGCGCACAGACACACAAAAACACACGTAGACACAAACACACACTCTTTCTTACACACACGCAGACACAAACACACACATGCAGATACACAAACACACACTCTCTGTCTCAAACACACACACAGATGCAGACACACCAACTCACGCGCACAGACACATGCACACAAACATGCACACACATTCTCACACACTCATACAGACACACACACACACACACACTCTCTCTCAAACACACACACACGCATGCAGACACACAAACACACACGTAGACACAAACACACACTCTTTCTCATACACACACACTCATACAGACACACACACACACACACACACACACACATGCAGACACACAAACACACACTCTTTCTCATACACACACACTCATACAGACACACACACATGCAGACACACAAACACACACATGCAGATACACAAACACACACTCTCTCTCTCAAACACACACACAGATGCAGACACACCAACTCACGCGCACAGACACATGCACACAAACATGCACACACATTCTCACACACGCATGCAGACACACAAACACACACGTACACACAAACACACTCTTTCTCATACACACACACTCGTACAGACACACACACACACATGCAGACACACAAACCCACACTCTCTCTCTCTCTCCATGTCTCTCTCTCTCACACACACACACACAAACACTCTCACACTGTATCTCTCTTTCACTCTCTCTCCCTCTCACACACAGACACATGCAGACACACACAGTCTTTCTCTTTCTGTCTCTCTCTCTCTTACACATGCACTCTCTCTCTCTCTCACACACACACACACACACACACACACACACACACACACACACACACAGTCTCTCTCTCTCTCATCAGGATTCTTTGGAATGCTCGGTTGCCATGGCAGCAGTGTGAATGTATCGCTGAGATGATTCCCTCTGATAAGGATTGTGAGTCCTCCTCTCTGTCTCTTGCTGCGGTAACACCATTTCTGGATAACCTGCTAGATGAGTGTAATCCTCTCACTGCGCCGTCAGTCGCTGCACACACACACACACACACACACACACACACACACACACACACACACAACATGCTTCTGTCATTCATACAAAGAGGACAAAGGAGATGAGATCTTCTTAATGTCTCGACAGTCAGCAGATAGAAAAGCTTCTCGGCTCTTTAAGAAGAGATCTGAATATGACTGTAATTGAGTAGTTTTACTCAGGGATTGTAAGTGTAACTTTACTAAGTAGTTTTATAAATGTGCACTTTTACTCTCCATTGAGTACATTTTTACTGCAGTATCTGTACTTTTACTCCGCTACTTTGCTTTAACCTGCAGACACTCCTTTTATTTTGTCTTGTCTATGGGGATTAGACAAATCAGTCCTGTGATTCCTGTCCAATCAAATTCACACAGAAGGTAAATCGCCTCATACTGAACTACTTCAAGACATGGGCGATTTATAAATGCAGCAAACTGTTTGGAAGCAGTAAAAGTGTTCAAGAAGATGTCCAAAATCTTTACACACATTGACCCAGAGACTGTTTAGATGCATGTCACTGATGAGAAGATGACGGATGTTTACTGTATGATGACCGAAATGGCCTTAAACACCCAGCAGGCACAAGACGATTGACATTGTACCCCAATGTCATGGAGACGATGCATTTTGTTTGGAAATCAATCGGGTTGACCTCAGAACTCATCGTCAGGCCTACGACATGAATGTCCAATGGCCAACTTACAATGAACCAAATATCAACGTCTAATGATGTTACAACTTGACGTTGTGTGGACGTTACCACTGTCTATCTGATGTTGGATTTTAGTTGCCATACCTGACGAATAAATGTCACTATTACACGTCAGTATGATGTTGGTTTAAGATGTTGGCTCCACGTTGGATTTTGATCACTTTCCGACACAACCTAAAATCAACCTAATATCAACATCTAATGATGTAGTAGCTTGACATTGTGTGGACGTTACCACTGTAACATATATCAGATTTTGGTTGCCATACCTGATGAATAAACGTCAGTATTACACGTCAGTATGATGTTGGTTTAAGATGTTGGCTCCACGTTGGATTTTGGTCACTTTCCGACACAACCTAAAATCAACCAAATATCAACCTCTAATGTAATGGCTTGACATTGTGTGGACATTACCACTATGATGTCTATCAGATGTTGGATTTTGGTTGCCATACCTGATGAATAAATGTCAGTATTTGACGTCAGTAGGATGTTGGCTCCACGTTGGATTTTGATCACTTTCCGACACAACCTAAAATCAACCAAATATCAACGTCTAATGATGTAATAGCTTGACATTGTGTGGACATTACCACGGTGACGTCTATCAGATGTTGGATTTTGGTTGCCATTCCCGACGAATAAATGTCAGTATGATGTTGGTTGAAGATGTTGGCTCCACGTTGGATTTTGGTCACTTTCCGACACAACCTAAAATCAACCTAATATCAACATCTAATGATGTAGTAGCTTGACATTGTGTGGACTTTACCACTGTAACGTCTATCAGATTTTGGTTGCCATACCTGACGAATAAATGTCAGTATTACACGTCAGTATGATGTTGGTTTAAAATGTTGGCTCGACGTTGGATTTTGGTCACTTTCCGACTCAACCTAAAATCAACCAAATATCAACGTCTAATGATGTAATGGCTTGACATTGTGTGGACATTACCACTATGATGTCTATCAGATGTTGGATTTTGGTTGCCATACCTGACAAATAAATGTCAGTATATGACATCAGTATGATGTTGGCTCCATGTTAGATTTTGATCACTTTCCGACACAACCTAAAATCAACCTAATATCAACATCTAATGATGTAATAGCTTGACATTGTGTGGACGTTACCACTGTAACATCTATCAGATGTTGGATTTTGGTTGCCATACCTGACGAATAAATGTCAGTATGATGTTGGTTTAAGATGTTGGCTCCACGTTGGACTTTGATCACTTTCCAACACAACCTAATATCAACATCTAATGATGTAGTAGCTTGACATTGTGTGGACATTACCACGGTGACATCTATCAGATGTTGGATTTTGGTTGCCATACCTGACGAATAAATGTCAGTATGTGACATCAATGTGATGTTGGTTTAAGATGTTGGGTCGACGTTGGATTTTGGTCGTTGGTCGTTTGGTCGTTGGTCGTTGTATGGACGTTACCTCTATGACATCTATTAGACATTGGATTTTGGTTACCGTATTTGACTTCAATATTACGTTGGTTTAAGATGTTGGGTCGACGTTGGATGTTGGTCAGTCTCTAACACAATCTAAAATCAATCTAATATCAACGTCTAATGATGTTACAGCTTGATGTTGTGTGGAAGTTACCTCTATGACATCTATTAGACATTGGATTTTGGTTACCGTATTTGACATCAATATGACGCTGGTTTAAGTTGTTGGCTCCACGTTGGATTTTGGTCACTTTCTAAAACAACCTAAAATCAACCTAATATCAACGTCTAATGATGTTACAGCTTGACGTTGTATGGACGTTACCTCTATGACATCTATTAGACATTGGATTTTGGTTGTCGTACCTGATGAATAAATGTCACTATTTGACATCAATATGACGCTGGTTTAAGTTGTTGGCTCCACGTTGGATTTTGGTCACTTTCTGAAACAACCTAAAATCAACCTAATATCAACGTCTAATGATGTTACAGCTTGACGTTGTGTGGACGTAACCATCATTTTTGGACATCAAAATAACGTTGTCCTTAGACGCTGGCTAGACCATTACTTATGATCACATGACATCACAACCTAAATCTAACCTAATATTAACGTCTTATGACGTTGTGTGCCTGCTGGGCAAAAACTAAATGCACTATAGAATGTTACGTTTACACATCCACAAATGACATGTAAATGCATCAGCTTTTCAAAGTGTAATACTCACTACTCTTGAGTACTTTTGAAAGCTCTACTGTTTACTCATACTTGAATATTTACAACAGATACTTTTACTGTACTTGCACTTCATTTTTAGGTAAGTAATGATACTTTTACTTAAGTATGATTTTTCAGTACTCTTTCCACCTCTGCTTGCTTTTTTTAAATCATGATTTCACATTTGAGGATGTGACGGTCATCATTAGATTTTTCCTTATTATTATATGAGCGATGTGTGATTGGATTACAGCTGTCAGCTGATATAATTCTATTTAGAGCGCCTTGGTTGGTGGTTCACTCTCTCTTATTCATTCCTTGTCACGCAGTCAGCATGCAAGTGATTCTGGGTATTTAAACAAATACTCAAAGCTTAATGTAAAAGAGAATTCACTTATTAAAAGTGCTGTTTGTAAGTTTATGACTCTTCTAAAGCATAAAAACACCGTCATATGTGTGCAGATATTCAGAAACATGCTCAGTGAACATTCTTGTTTATCTGAAAAACAATGCTGAAGTCAGATATTCTGCTTTGAACGTGTGTTACATGCTGGAACGTCTGTCTTTGTTTTGGTCATTTAACCCGCCCACTGCCAGTTTAGCCAATTATATTTCAGCACCCTGGGTTGCCTTGTTGGATAATTGCATATTTCATTCATCAGTCATGAAAGCTCTTAAAGTGTTCATTTGTGAGCGAAATGCGACCTCCACAGATTCAGAGTTCCACATGAGGTTATTAATTAGCAAATAATATAAATATTACGAGTGTAAACATTAGGTGAGCAGGCTACATTGTAACCGCATGTCCTAACAACACTCTACATGATGAGATTTGCAGTAATAAGCAATTGGCTGTTTGCACCAGACGAAACACGACAGAAATGTAAATACAGCCATTCAGAAGCACAGAATAGTGCACTCACTGCACTTCAGCGAAATGGTCAGGTTTATAATCTAATGAATACATATTAAACCTCTTTAACATTATTAAATGTAGATGCTGAATCACTGATATGTGTTGGTTTACTCTGAGTCTCAGTTCTAGAGTTTAATTTCAGACGGTTTATTTTGTTTTCTAGATCTGAGGGAAACTATCTGCTGCTGCTTTCAATAGTATGGCAATACATGTCATTTAAAATGGCATTCAGACTCACATTATTTCCATTTAACACTGAATAAAAGCACATGAGGTGTACCTGAGCTGATCATTGTCAGTTTATCCTGTTGTTCAGCTCTGAGAAACAGAAGCCGTTTCTAAAATAGAAATTGCAGGTGCTAGCTAGGACAAAAACTCCTTTTAATATGGAAAATCCTTCACCTACGTGTGCACATTTAAATCAGCCTCTTGGCTCAATCGTCAGACTCAGTCCTGTTTGTGCCATCAATCTGGCAAAATGCGCTTGCGTGTATTTTAAACCAGGAGTGCAATACCTAATTCATTCACTGAGTGTCAAACTTAACGAAAAGCACATGTTATTTGATATATTATTAAGCACATTTTATATGATATTTCATCATAGGCTCATTCTGAAAACGTAGCACTATATACATTTCTAGAGATCACAAATTATGTAGCCAGATGTACATATGGCAGCATTTCGTCTTTAAAACAATCGGTATGGGGCGGTATGATGTCATTTGTTTTCACACTACCAGCTGACCACTTACCACCGTGTGGATGGCTTTCTATCAAAAAAATAAACTAAACAAGTAAATATCATGGTGAGAATGTGGTAAAATCTGAAAATGTGGTAAAAATCAGGTAAAGGCTTTTCTTTTTCTGGATTGCTTTTTAAAACTGTTGGTTGGGTTTAGGGAAGTGTGTGGGCACTGGTCTATCGGTGCTTTTGAAAACACTCTCTTGGGTTAAGGGAAGGAGGAGGGTGGATTAGTCGATCAATTAGTCAGTCAGTTGACAGCGGTCTCTGGTGGATTTACGTGAGAACAGCAGACACGAATGAAACTTGAAAGAGAAATTTGAGATCTGAAAAAGCGTAAACAGCAGCCTCTGGTGGATTCACGAAAGCAAAAACTGCAAAATAATAATAAATAAATAAATAAATAAAAATAGCTCCTGGGACGTATTTGGTGCTCTCCAGAAATGTATACAGGGGTACATTTTCAGAATGAGCCTGGGTTGATTTATTTTGCTCACCCCATTGGCAGTTTGTTTTTAAGGGAAAATCTTTTTGGCATTTTGGCAAATTATTTCTTAAAACAGGACGACATGTTTTGCTTGTCTAGAAAATGCTTCTTGCTTTAAAATTCTTTAGATATTTAGACTAGAAACAAGACAAACTTAAGTATGAAAATCATTTTTGCAGCGTAATGAGTCAAGCACACAAGATCAGTCATCGATTAAATGTGTAAATGAAGGCGTTCTCTCAGTTTTCTGCCTGCAAACAGCAGGAGATGCTGGATGTAGTGTCAGGAAAGTCAGTTTCGCTGGCGAGGCTTGAAGTGTTGTTTCTGACTTTGCATGATTCAGCATCTGAATGACAGGCCGAGGGAAAAGAAACAGGACAATTTCACTCATCTGTGGACACACACACACACACACACACACACACACACACACATATTGGAAACACGTTACTTAAAGGGGTGTTCATTAAACCTTTATAATTGTGACAAGACGCAAGAATATAAGATTTTCCAAGAAGAATGCATTTTTTATTATCTGTTTTTAAATCAGTTATTAATTTAATGATATTAAAATAAGGAGGTAAAATATATTTTTTTCAGATGTAATTCAGACTGAAAACTCTTGAGGTGCGAACATTTATACTCTAAAATAACTGAATGAGGGAAAGCTGCAGATATTCTGACTGGCAGATATTGGCTGTTGTCATTTTCCTCTCGTCTCGACTCCACCTGTTAATGTTCATTAAACCTTTATAACCTTGACATGACACATGAATGAATGTAAACGAGATCTTATGCACTGATATTAACTGCCATTTGCTCTGTTATGACATTTTAAAAACAAAAATGACATTGTTATGACAACTTGACACAAACAAACACATCACAACCAGTCTTTGCCTTTTACCAAGACAAAACATCTCGTCATAACTCTGTCATAAACATGATTGTCATTAATGCATTATAAATGTCACAAATTTTATAACAGCATCATTAATATTTTGTCTTGACCTCACCTACAGCGGTACAAGCTGAATTTGTCATTAAATGTCAGAAAATATTAATGACGCAGTTAAAAATGACACTTTTAATGACGAATACAGTTTGTTCCACTGAAAACATGATCAGAAAAATATTCATAACACAATTATAATGCTGGGCGACACGATGGCTCAGTGGTTTGCACTATATGGCCTCACAGCAAGAAGATTGCTGTTTCCAGTCGTGGTAAGTTGGCATTTCTGTGTGGAGTTTGCATGTTCTCCCCGTGTTGGTGTGGGTTTCCTCCAGGTGCTCCGGTTTCGCCCACAGTCCAAACACATGCGCTATAGGGGAATTGATTAACTAAATTGACCTCAGTGTGTGTGTGCATGTAAGAGTATATGCATGTTTCCCAGTACTGGATTGCAGCTGGAAGGGCATTTACTGTGTAAAATATATGCTGGAATAGTTGGTGGTTCATTCCGCTGTGGCGACCCTTGATGAATAAAGGGACTAAGCCAAAGGAAAATCAATAAATATGACAGATTTAGGTTTTGTTGTCTTGGTACACTCTCAGAAATAAATGTATGTGAGCTGTCACTGGGGGGTACCTTTTCAAAAGGTACAAATTTGTACCTAAAATGTCCCTATTAATACCTCAAGGGTACATATTAGTATCTAAAAAGTACAAAAACGTTCCCCTTAATTTTTAGTTACTAATATGTACCCTTGAGGTATTAATATGGACCTTTTAGGTACAAATGTGTACCTTTTGAAAGAGTACCACCCCAGTAACACCTCCTGTACCTTTATTTCTGAGAGTGTAATGTCAAGTTGTCACTACAAAGATGAAGACTGGTTGTGTTGTATTTGTTTACAGTTATAAGTTGTTATAACAAACAATGTCACCTTTGCATTTAAAATCTCCTAACTAATGACACTTAATAACAGTTGTTATAAAGGTTTCATGACAGTCTTATGAATACCTATTTGAGTAAAGTGTTACTAACAATTCCTTTAGGACTTCACTCTTCTTGGAGGTACGCTATAAATAAATAAGAAGTAGAAGTGAAATGTTAAGGGGATTTATTTTATTATTATTAATTATGAAGCGAGTTGGACCTGAGGATGTGATGCACCGTGCAATCAAGCAAATGTTAATCTGCACCACCAGGCTCTGCATTCACACACACAGACTTAATTAAAAAGCATCTTCATTATGGATTGGATGCAGGTGCAGAAAGCATGAGTGGGTTTTCATTTCTGATAGATACCCAAACCCTGCAGGAGTCCTTCACCTTTCTGTGAGCGTAAACAGTTCTTCAGAAACATTCAACATGCTGTTTGTGTGAAAACAAAACCTTTTTCTTTCAGTATATAAATATTGTTTTATGATTTTGTAAATACTATTTTGTTTCATTTTTATATGTGATAAGATTGCCTTATTTAATTGATGCTTTATTAAGTATATTAATATAATATTTAATAACTTATTTAAATGTAATTATGGCAAGATAATTAGCACATTATTTGTATAATTTAAAAGATCAATCTGTATTTATTCAGAATTTCCTGTTTATTTATTTAATACAATGCTCAGCATATAAGTACACCCCTCACAATTCTCTCTTTTACTTTCATATTTTAGTAGGAAGCTTTACAATATTATATTTGTGCATATACTGTACATTAGATTAGGCAGTACTGAAGCCAAATCTGGAGCTAATCTAACAGTACAGCCAAATTGATATGTTATAGAAAAAAACAATAATAATTTAAAGAGAGGAAAAATCAAGAGAAGCAAAAAAAAAAGTGAGAAATTTTGTTGAATTTTTGTAGGTTTTATTTTTATTATTTTTTTGCAATATTTTGCCTAAATTTAATTGTATTGTCTTTCAATTTCTAAATATGTTTGGTGACTAAAATATTATCTTCATAAATATATCTGTTTAATAAATCTGTTTTGTTTAAATGCAACAAAATACATTGCCTATATTCACTGAGAAATGGAGAAAAATATTCATTTTTAAAATGGGCTGTGCTCAATTATGCTGAGCACTGCATGTATGTATAGCCCTCCTGTTTTTCTCCCAATTTCTGTTCAACGGAGAGAATTTTTTTTTTTCAGCACATTTCTAATAATAATAGTTAATAACTAATTTCTAATAACTGATTTATTTTCTCTTTGTCATGATGACAGTAAATAATATTTGACTAGATATACTTCAAGACACTTCTATACAGCTTAAAGTGACATTTAAAAGGTTAACTAGCTTAACTAGGCAGGTTAGGGTAATTAGGCAATTTATTGTATAACGATGGGTTGTTCTGTAGACAGTCAGAAAAAAAATTAGCTTAACAGCGCTAATAATTTTGACCTTAAAATGGTTCATAAAAAAAAAACAAAAAAAAACTGCTTTTATTCTAGCTGAATTAAAACAAATAAGACTTTCTCCAGAAGAAAAAATATTATCAGACATACTGTGAAAATGATGTTTGGGAATTATTTAAAAAAAGAACAAAAAATCAAAGGGGGGTGAATAATTCTGACTTCAGCTGTATATATTACTATAACATTTTGGTATGATAGAATGTTTTCCTTTTGAATTAAAAGTATAAATTTTATGCAAAATACTTATGATTCAGTTAACAATGTCTCACAATATAAATGAATAACAATAAAAAATGTTTTTGATTTATTATTGTTATTTTGTAATACAATTTCTTTTTATTTTAATATAATAACCATAATATAATACAGTTGCATTATTTATATATATATACACACACACACACACACACACACACACTCGATGTTTTAATATTAAGTATATTAATGTAAGTAACATTTTGTCATGATAGAGTACATTTTCCTTCTGAATTAAAAGTATAAAGTGCAATATTTATGTAACGGTTGTTTGTCTATATTTATTCACAATTTACTACAAATAATATTTTACAAAACATTTATTCATTACATTTTTATAGACATAAATGTTTTGGCGTTGTTGTTGTTGTTGTTATTTAATTATATAATTTAGCATTTCTTTTTTTTTAAATATAATATTCATATTATAATTAATAATCATAATATAATTAAGTTACATTATATTTTTGACATTTATTATAGAAAGTATATTAATGTAATATTTTAAACTGTATTTTGAAGGAATATTTGCCATGATTGAGTGTATTTTCCTCATGATTTAAGTGTAAATTTAAAGTGGAATATTTATGAAAATGTATGTCTATATTCACAATTTCCAGCAAAAAATATTTTACAAAGCGTTTAATTAATTTTTATAGACCTAAATGTTTTTGTATTATTGTTATTATTATTATTATTATTATTATTATTATTATTATTATTATTATTATGTAATTTAGTATTAAAAAATTGTTTTAATATAATAATCATACAACAATTAAATTAAATTATATATCTGAAATTTTAATATTAAGTATATTAATATAAAATAATAATGTTTACTTTATTTTGAATTAATATTTGGCACGATAGAGTGCATTTTCTTTATAAATTATAAGTATTAATTTAAAGTGAAAGATTTATGAAAACATTGTATATCTACATTTCCTACAAAAATCTATTACAAAACATTTATTTATTTATTTAATTTTCATACACATAAATAGTTTTGTATAATATTTATATAATTATATAATTTTGCATTCCATTTTTAATATAATAATAACATAATTGCATTCGACCGGCATGCATTGTCAGAGAGTACTGAGTGCTGTGTGTGTTGGTTTGTGTTCGCTCGCTACTGGTGCTGTATGTTTTGTTCCGTGTCTCTGAATAATTATACACCAATGTAACTTAAGTCAATATGGTTAGAGAGTTAATCATTCCTTTTTGGGGAAAAAGGAGTCACGCGACATACATTTTGCCTGTAGGTATCTATACTGTTCAGAAACACTAGGTGAGTGGGTGAGCGCTGCATTTTGTATTTTTGTTCATTATATCAGGGAGGTTATGTTATTGCCGTCGCATACGCTGAAGACTTCGCTTTCTTTTTCACATTTGGATTTTCATTAGTAAGTTTAGAGGGGGATCTTGTGTACTAGTTTAGGTAACTTTTGGTTTTGTTTAGTTCTTTGCTTTGCCGCCATTCTAGTTCCTTTTCCCCTGAAACTTTTAATTTGATTATTTCTGTTTGGGTTCTTTATGCATTGTACAAAGCGCACACACTCTTTTCTTGGCTTCATCTCTCTTCTCCTCATAAGAGGAATAAATAAATTAATTAAGTTTGTGTTGTTGTGTATTTTCCATCCATCTACTCCAGTAATAATCTAATATTCTAAATGTTACGTTTACTCTCCCTATAGACAACTTATTAAATCAGAACTGATGTTTTAATATTATCTATTCTAATAATTGAATATTTAATACTTTAAAATAAAGTAGCATTAGGCCTGATTGGTATATTTTCTTCATAAATTAAATGTTTTAATTTAAAGTGAAATTTACGGATGAGTTGTTTATATTTATTCACATTTTCTTATTATAAATCTATTTAAGGGTGGTGTAGTAGGTAGTGCTGTCGCCTCACAGCAAGAAGGTCACTGGTTCTGTGTGGTGTTTCTGTGTGGAGTTTGCATGTTCTCCCTGCGTTTGTGTGGGTTTCCTCCGGGTGCTCCGGTTTCCCCCACAGTCCAAAGACATGCGATACAGGTGAATTGGGAAGGCTAAACTGTCCGTAGTGTATGAGTGTAAATGAGTGTGTATGGATGTTTCCAGAGATGATTTACAGCTGGAAGGGCATCCGCTGCGTAAAACACATGCTGGATAAGTTGGCGGTTCATTCCACAGTGGCAACCCCGGATTAGTGAAGGGACTAAGCCGAAAAGAGAATGAATGAATGAAATCTATTTAAATTCATTTTTATTTCATTAATTTGTATACACATTAATAACTTGTTTGTTTTTATGGAGTTGTTTCTCATAGATATAGTAACAAAACTGGCTGGTTGCACAGAACATTTGTCAGGAATGGGTCGTTTGCTATAGTACACTATTATTAATATAGTGAAAAGTGAACTTTCATTCACTCAGACGTTTAACATTGTGCTCTGGTGTAATAAACAGAAGCAGGCCTGATGTACTGATGCTGTGTGAAGGCTGTTATTACACCAGCAGTGTATTATTGAGCAGAACCTGCCACTGATATGAGTGTATTGTGTGTCTGTTGAACCTGCGCTGTCCAAGGTCCTGAATGTGCCGGAGAAAAGAGCTCTCCATGGTGCTGACATTATAAAACAGCCTGAGAAAGACTTCAAACTCCTCTACTTTCTCCAAATTTATATCTTATGTCATATGCAGTGACTCAGATCAGGGGAAGTTAGCTGGGACCTTTAACTTTTGTGCTGTGTATTTAAAATAGTGGAGCCCGAATGTCAGAGTCCACCAGAGACCATGTTTCTCTTCTTTCCATTACACTGTTTTTTGTGTTACTTTTTTCTGAATGGCATTTTGAAGTTGAGCAAAACAATTGACATGTTGTTTTGGCTTTCCTTGGTGTCATGATTTCATAAAGTGATGCTTCATCCCAATGATATTTCCCCAAAGAGTATGGTGTGTGTGTGTGTGTGTGAGTGTACACTGTAAAAATGATATGATCAATTAGTCATGACTACATATGTTTTAGTTCATTATAATTTATTAAACTAAGTTAATCATGTTCTAACTTAATTTTATAAGTTATGCAAGCTGTTTTAAGTCAGTTTAACAAATTATAAGTTCAGTGGACTCATAAGGTTAATTTGGTTCAACTTAATTTAAGGCAACCATTACAGTGTATGTTTGGGCATCAATCTGCCACAGTTACTGTATTCCTATAGGACTTGATATATATCATTTGTAGGTCATTTTACAGAAACGCCCTCTTTTTGTAAAATGTCTAAACATATATTCATATATTTTTAACATTTAAACCACATTAATCAGTTACCTCTCAAATTTATAAAAACAAATGACAGCTTCATTTTAAAAATCTAAATATTTTTGTACATTTATTTAGAGATGAGCGCTTTTTTGTCACTGGTTTTACTACTTTTTTTTGGCAATATTAAAGGTTTTATAAAGTATTGTTCGCAGTCAGAGTTACAGAAAAATACAGTAGTGATGATTCAACAAGAAAGGAGATTGTTTTATCTGTTTTAACCAGGTTTAAGTGTTATTTATAGCTGATAATTAATTGCAGTAGCATTCCTTCAAAGTAAAAATATTTGAAGAACATTATTGACACATTTTTATTAATTCAATTGTTATTAAAACACAGTAACACTAGTAACACAATGAATCACCAGTAACAAACAACATTTTTTAGTGGTGTTACACATAAGAACCATGACACCAGTGACACTAATGCTGATAACCGTAATGCAACCGTAATGACTGTAATGCCGGTAAACGTAATGCTGGTAATCGTAGCGGCAGTGGCCATAACACTGGTGGTCATAAGACCAGTGAAAGTGACACCAGTTGCCATAACACCCCAGTGACCGTAACATCAGTGAAAGTGACACCAGTGGCCATAACACCAGTGACTGTAACATTAGTAGTCAAACACCTGTCAGTAACATCTGTGGCTGTAACACCAGTGACAGTAACACTAATAACACCAATGACAGTGGCTATAACACCAGTAATTGTATCACCAGTGGCTGCACCACCAAGGATTGTAACACCAGTCCCCACAACATCATTCCTTGTAACACCAGTGGCCATAACACCAGTGACTGTAACACCAGTGACTGTAACACTAGTGGCTATAACACCAGTGATTGTAACACCAGTGAAACCAGTGATTGTAACACCAGTGACCGTAACACTAGTGGCTATAACACCAGTGATTGTAACACCAGTGATCATAACACCAGTCCCTGTAATACCAGTCCTCGTAACACCAGTGACCAAAACACCAGTGATTGTAACACCAGTGAAACCAGTGATTGTAACACCAGTGACTGTAACACTAGTGGCTATAACACCAGTGATTGTAACACCAGTGATCATATCACCAGTCCCTGTAATACCAGTCCTCATAACACCAGTGGCCAAAACACCAGTGATTGTAACACCAGTGAAACCAGTGATTATATCACTAGTGACTGTAACACCAGTGATCAGAACATCAATCCCCCTAATACCCGTCCTCGTAACACCAGTGGCCAAAACACCAGTGATTGTAACACCAGTGAAACCAGTTATTGTAACACCAGTGATCATAACACCAGGCCCTGTAATACCAGTCCTCATAACACCAGTGATCATAACACCAGGCCCTGTAATACCAGTCCTCGCAACACCAGTGATCATAACACCAGGCCCTGTAATACCAGTCCTCGTAACACTAGTGGCTATAACACCAGTGATTTGTAACACCAGTGATCATAACACCAGTCCCTATAATACCAGTCCTCGTAACACTAGTGGCTATAACACCAGTGATTTGTAACACCAGTGATCATAACACCAGGCCCTGTAATACCAGTCCTCGTAACACCAGTGATCATAACACCAGGCCCTATAATACCAGTCCTCGTAACACTAGTGGCTATAACACCAGTGATTTGTAACACCAGTGATCATAACACCAGGCCCTGTAATACCAGTCCTCGTAACACTAGTGGCTATAACACCAGTGATTTGTAACACCAGTGATCATAACACCAGTCCCTATAATACCAGTCCTCGTAACACTAGTGGCTATAACACCAGTGATTTGTAACACCAGTGATCATAACACCAGGCCCTGTAATACCAGTCCTCGCAACACCAGTGATCATAACACCAGGCCCTGTAATACCAGTCCTCGTAACACTAGTGGCTGTAACACCAGTGATTTGTAACACCAGTGATCATAACACCAGGCCCTGTAATACCAGTCCTCGCAACACCAGTGATCATAACACCAGGCCCTGTAATACCAGTCCTCGTAACACTAGTGGCTGTAACACCAGTGATTTGTAACACCAGTGATCATAACACCAGGCCCTGTAATACCAGTCCTCGTAACACCAGTGGCTATAACACCAGTGATTGTAACACAAGTGACCGTAACACCAGTCCTCATAACACCAGTGGTTAAAACACCAGTGCTCATAACACCAGTGAATAGCACCTGTGGCCATAACACCAGTGGCCGTAACATCAGTAACACTGGTGGCCATAACACCCGTGATTGTAACTCCAGTGACACCAGTGATAGTAACATCAGTGACTGTAACATTAACAACACCAGTGACAGTGACTGTATCGTCGGGGACTGTAATACCTGGGACTGTAACACCAGTGATTGGAACACTACTGACAATAACACCAGTGTCTGTAACACTAGTGACAATAACACTACTGACTGTAACACCAGTAAACATAATACCAGTAGTCATTTTCATGAAAAATGGCTTTTACATATTGTCTGCTGCTCTGTAGCTATAACCACATGTTGACAGTCATGGTACTGCATGCTAACTAAATGAAGTAGATGAATCCATCTGTCTGGCGACCCAGCTGTGAACTATATATGTGCACATATCTCTAATATAATATTTCTGAGAAGACCGCTCAGCAAAACATGCAAGCTAATGCACGCTGCCGCTCTCGAAGCACAATCTGCCTGCGCATCAGCTCATCTGTTTCCCACTCTCCGGCCCGGTGTGAGGCCTGGATCTGTCTGCACATCTGTGATTCCCTGCTGCGCCACTGTGGCGTTTGACTGACGGGAGAACAGTGTGTTTCTGCATTAGCCACAAAACTCAGCAAAATCTCCCACACCACGTCTGTCTGGAGAAAACAGCATTGTGTGCTTCTGATTCTGCACACGCAACAGGCCACGCTCTGTCCTCCACTCATCAGTGCAATTTTTCAGCTCCTCACAGGATTTCAGCGCCGCAGGTTTTGAGAAGCAACTGAAAAAGGTGTGTGAAATGCGTGCATGCATAACAGTGAATTGAAATGGCGAGGAGAATTCAATGCATAACAGAATTTAGTAGACGACTGATCACTGATGTAATAAAACACAGCGTGTCACGTTCGAATTCTGTGTCTAATGTGCATTTATGGTCAAATTTCTATTTATTTCTGCTCCAGATTTATTTAACAGAGCAGAGACTATTTCTTTTGTGTATTTTTGTTATTTATTATTTATTTTTCTTTGTTTATTCATTAATCATCATCTTCAGCTTAACCTCACGAAAACGGAAATGCTTGAAGTTTCTGCCAACCCGACTCTTCACCATAACTTTTCAATCCAGATGGATGGAGCAACCATCACTGCATCCAAAATGGTAAAAAGCCTTGGAGTAACGATTGATGACCAACTGAACTTCTCTGAGCACATTTCTAGAACTGCTCGATCTTGCAGATTCGCACTCTACAACATCAGAAAGGTCCGACCCTTCCTATCTGAACATACAGCTCAACTCATTGTTCAAGCTCTTGTTCTCTCCAAACTGGATTATGGCAACTCTCTACTAGCCGGGCTTCCAGCTAACTCTATCAAACCTCTTCAGCTGCTTCAGAACGCAGCAGCACGAGTGGTCTTTGATGAACCCAAAAGAGCTCATGTCACTCCGCTACTCACCCGTTTGCACTGGCTGCCAGTTGCTGCCCGCATCAAATTCAAAGCTCTGATGTTTGCTTACAAAGCGACCTCTGGCTGTGCTCCTTCATATCTGCTCTCACTTCTGCAGATATATGTGCCCTCCAGAAACTTGCGTTCTGTGAATGAACGTCGCCTCGTGGTTCCATCCCGAAGAGGGAAGAAATCACTTTCCCGAACTCTCACATTCAATCTGCCCAGTTGGTGGAATGAACTCCCTAACTACATCAGAACAGCAGAGTCACTTGCTGTCTTCAAGAAACCACTAAACTCAACTGTTTAGTCTCCACTTTCCTTCCTAATCTGTAACTGCCTCTCTGGCTATACCACTAACTGTACTCTCTCTCAAATAAAACACATTACTAATGCTTTGCTTCTTAGACTTTACACACCTGAAACTTGTCTATAGCACTTGTTCACTGCTGCTCTTATAGTTGTGTAAATTGCTTCCTTGTCCTCAGTTGTAAGTCGCTTTGGATAAAAGCGTCTGCTAAATGACTAAATGTAAATGTAATGTAAATGTAATATATAAAAATGCTTGGTTTTTGTAACCCAACATTGGGTCAAATATGAAAAACCCGACCATTGGGTTATAAAGAGTATTTTAAACTGTATTAAATTCATACTATTCATTTCCAATTAGGGCTGTGGGATATGGGTAAAATAAACCTATCACGATTTTCTTGAACAAGATTGCGAATTCAATTTTTATTCAATTCAATTCACCTTTATTTGTATAGTGCTTTTACAATGTAGATTGTGTCAAAGCAGCTTTACATAGAAGATTATAGTAAATTGAAACAGTGTCAGTTCAGTTTTCAGTGTTGAAGTTCAGTTCAGTGTGGTTTAATATTCACTGCTGAGAGTCCAAACACTGAAGAGTAATCCATCGATGCACAGCTCTACAGATCTTGAACAATGCAAGCCAGTGGTGACAGCGACGAGGAAAAAAACTTCACCAATTGGCGAAAGTGAAGAATTAAGAAACCTAGAGAGAAACCAGACTCAGTTGGACATGACCATATGGCCAAACGTTTTGAGCAGAGCTGCAGTCTAGGCGCCGGAGACTGGAGAGCACTGGACGTCCATTGTGGAGAAGCTGCAGGTTGGAGAGGTCACCGGCTGGTGTACAGGCTCGTCTAATGCGGGAGACTCTTCTGTCACTGGGGTCTTACAGAGATCAGTCTCATGCTCTCCACTCCTCCATAACCACCACAGCAGCTGCTTGGGATACGGCCTGGTCCAGGATTATGGAAACATAAGCGCAGATGTCTTTAGGGAAGTGTTCCTGGCTCCCCTAAATAATGCAAACTTTTAGAGGATTTAGATTTAAACAGCATTTTATGTGTATGCTAATGAAAAGAGGTGTGTCTTTAAACTAGTTTTAAACAGACAGAATGTATCTGCTTCCCGAACTGTGCTAGGAAGGCTGTTTCCAGAGTTTGGGTGCCAGATATGAGAAAGATCTACCACCTACAGTTGATTTTGATATTCTTGGAATAATCAACTGTCCAGAATTAATTGAGCGTAGTGGACAAGGGGGGTTATAATACACCAGGAGCTCCCTCAAATACTGGGGAGCTAAGCCTTTGTAGGTAGTCAATAAAATTTTTACATTTATACGATATTTAATAGTGAGTCAATGCAATGATGAAAGGGGTAATATGATCATATTAATCACTGTTCACCTAGCAATGACAAACAAAAAAGGAGCGTGAGGTCCAAGCGCATTAAAAATACTGAAGGAAGTGATGCGCTCACGCTTTCCACACGCTTTTAGATGCAATATAGTATGATTCAATTCAATTCCCCTTTATTTGTATAGCGCTTATACAATGTAGATTGTGTCAAAGCAGCTTCACATAAAAGGTCACAGTAAATAGGAACAGTGTAGTTTAGTTTGTAGTGTTTAAGTTCAGTTGAGCTCAGTTCAGTGTGGTTTAATAATCACTACTGAGAGTCCAAATACTGAAGAGCAAATCCAACGATGCGCAGCTCTACAGATCCTGAACCATGCAAGCCAGTGGCGACAGCGGAGAGGGAAAAAAAACTTCACTAATGGCGGAAGTGAAGAAAAAAAACCTTGAGAGAAACCAGACTCAGTTAAGCACAATCATTTTAATTTCTCCGCTGGCCAAACGTCTTGTGCAGAGCTGCACCAGATCCATGACTGACCAGGATCTGCGATACATCAGCTTTTCTGTATCCAAATTAATCCCACACCACAGATGTTGACATTTGTTGGGCACCAACAAGACCTCCAGTGCTGAACTCATCATCTCTGTTTATACAGGCTGTTCAGTCTCCTGTTCTCGGGCTCTATTTAGGTGTGCTGCATTATGATTGATTCAAATAGCAGCACTGCCGGAAAATCATGCTGTAAGACGATTCAGAAATCGTGAATGTCCAAATTATGATTTCGATATGATTTCAATTAAATGCACAGCCCGATTTCCAATCCAATTCAAGTCAATATCTGACCCAATGTTGTGCTATGACAACCCAGCTTTTAGTATATAGATTTGTTTTATTGTTTTTCTTTGTTTAATTGTTATTCATAAAATTAGATTAGATTAGAAAACTTTGATTTTGTCAAAAAATATATAAATGAGAAACATTCTCTTCTAATACTAGTAGTTTTTTTTTAATTATTTTTAAAAAGACAACTAAAAATGTCTTATGTTTTGAGCTTTTAACAATCGATCCCTAAAAAATAAAATAATAATAATAATACTACTAATAAAACTGAATTGTGACCAAATTTTGTTATTGTTTAACAATTTTTATTTGATCTAACGAGGAAAAAAAGCTTGAGTCAAACTACAGTGTAAGCGTTTTAATTCCTCTTCAGCTCCGCTTATATCATGCTCATGCCTTTAACTATTCTATATGAGTGTGTATGTATTATTAAGCAGCAGCAGCGTCTCTCTGCTCGTCTTTGAAGTCGAGGGATACTTTCATTTAGAAATTCACTCACGACTCTCGCAGGCTTCAGGTTTAGAGAGCAGAGGACTGTGGGTGTCAGAGTCGGAGGCCAAATGAATGTGTTCATTTTAAACAGACGAACATAAGGACACTACAAATGAGCCCTGCGCATTCTGAGACATGCTGGGTTTTTCTGACAGCAACAACTCACAAATCTTATTTTTGTTCATTGTTGTATTTAATTTCATTTGTAGTGTGGGTTAACATGGTGGATTTCACAATACTAGTTGATCTAAAACAATTAAGATATATAATAATAATAACAATAATGATGATGATGATGATGATAATGATAATAATAATAATAAACAACCTCCTATTATTGGGAATGTTTAATAGCTTTTCCATTGACTAAATGCATTTATTTTTATATTTCAGGCTCTCATTGTGGTAACTTGCTCTAAAAATTGCCAGGTTTTCCTACTAATGAGGAGTTATGATTTGTTTTCTTCCTGAATAATAATAGGACAATTGCGTTACTATTCACAAATGTGTCTAAATATATTGTTTATAATCTACTACTCACATTGGTCAATTTTTTTAATTAATACATATTTTAAAAATTCAAATAAAATTACACAGACCAATAATATAAATATTATTAAACATAAACATTTTTACACTCATTTATGACAAAAATAAATAAATACTAGTTACTTTAAAAAATAAGTAACTTTGAGCAATTTTAACTTAAAACAGCTTGGATCAGTTAAAACACAGGTCTCTCTTACTGTATATTAAGTGGTCTTATGAACTTGCATTGTAAATGAATAATTTTATACAACATACTTTGTATTATGTATCGTTGTGTAGTATAGTTCTATTATGTACATATGTGTTTACATTGTACTTATATATTTTTAAATGACCTGCATGTAATTACATTTTCAGCTCATTTCTGTGATTATATGTATGTATAATTACACTGTTGACCCATGCCTTACACCTACCCATACCACCAAACCTGTCCCACAGCATATGTGTTGTGCAATACAGTATGAACACAACACAATGAGCACATTGTGCTGAATTTTTTATTTTTATTTTTTTGGATAAGTGGATATAAGTGGGACCAAGAATTACGTTAAAAACATAAGTATCTTGGTTTAATATAATGTAATTAACATGAAGTTGTCAATGCTTATTGATCATATAATGTTTTTATACTTGTACAGGGAACTGTATAAAAATACATTGTATAAATTGTATATTTGTGCTGCTATAAGTGTGTCTGTTTTGAAGTGCATGCAGTGGGGCTGGTAAGATTTACTATTCAGTATGAGTGTATTGTTTGAAACTGAATTTACATTGCTTTATTGTGGTAATAATATATAAAAATAATATAAAATTGTAGATTTGTGTTGATTAATGTTGTAAGTAATGATCCCCAGTGAAATGTGTCTCAAACAATTAATTCAAACCAGAGATTAGGATAATTAAGCTCTTTTATAATTTTAGGGGAGTGGAGAAACATATGATGTTGTAAGTGTTGATTCTTGGTGAATCGTGAAGCTGAAATCTGTTTTGATGTGGGCTGGTGAGATACCCTTTCTATATATATCCTGTAGGAGTGTTGTATTAAATGGAATTTAACTTTATTGGGGTTTTTACCTTGATGTAATATATAAATACAGTCACAAAAGTGACATTTTATTTCCCATAGTTTGTCAAAATTTATTTAAAACCAACTTGGCAATGTAGGACAATTATAATTGTATAGAGAATGAGTGGAAATGCATTGATTGTTGTAGCCCCTTTTATATTTTTAAGGAGAGTGAGTAAAAATGCATTGATTATTGTGATAAAACAAAACATGAAATTATATATTTGTTGCTATCAATGTGTCTGTTTTGAAGTGCATGCAGTGGGGCTGGTGAAATTCACTATCTAGTTATGGGTGTGTTGTATGAACCTGAATTTGCATTGATTTATTGTGGTAAAACGTAATATAAAATTGTAGATTTGTGTTGATTAATGTTGTAAGTAATGATCCCCAAAGAAATGTGTCTCAAACAATTGATTCAAACCAGAATGTGGGATAATTAAGCTCTTTTATAATGTTAGGGGGAGTGAGTGAAACATATGATGTTGTAAGTGTTGATTCTTGGTGAATTGTGAAGCTGAAATCTGTTTTGATGTGGGCTGGTGAGAGACCCTAGTATATATCCAATAGTAGTGCTGAATTAAATTAAATTTTACTTCATTGGGGTTTTTACCTTGATGTAGTATAAACAGTCACAAAAGTGACATTTTGTTTCCCATCATTTGTCAAAATTGATTTAAAACCATCTTGGCAATGTTGGACAATTATAATTGTATAGAGAATGAGTGAAAATGCATTGATTATTGAGGTGAAACATAGCATGAGATGGCATATTTGTGTTGACTAACGTTGTAAGTGTTGATCCCTGGTGAATTGTGAAGTAGAAATGGGTCTTTTTTGAAGTGGGTTGGTGAGATTCCGCTATTGGCATGTGTGTAAATCCCTCTCTCGTGCTCTCGCGCACTACAGACAGAGCAGTGTTGTGTGGAGCTCGCCGTGAGCGGACTGTTACCGAGCTCCTCACGGCGGAGGGAGGGACGCGCAGTCCGGATGCTCCTTCAGGACGAGTAAAGCAATACATCAGCGGCTCCAATGCGGTGCCAATTGTTTCTAATTCGGTTTCTGCGTCCGTTTCCCGCAGGATGCCGTCTGGAAAAAATGCGCATATGAATTAAACGTGGGTGGGATTGCTTCTGCGTTGGACACTGGATCTATGATAACGATTCTGCCGCAAAACGCCGAGCCGCATTTGGAAATATAAAGAATTTATCTGTATGCTGGGCTTTTCAGAGGGAGATTTCGCGCCGGTTTGAATGGACGCTTTGTCCTTTACGTCTTTTTTTCTTCTTGGCCATGTTCTTTATCTAAAAGGATTGTATCAGCATTTGCTATCTAATGTGGTCTTATTGTCGTGTTTATACACTTAATACGACGATTTCGTACTGTGCTTTTTTTACCTCAGTAGTGTCATGTTTCCTCTGAGGCGATCCGACGTGAGGTGAAAAGTCTGACTGGACCTCCTTTCAGAAGTGAACCATCAACATTTGTGGATTCTTCGAGAATTTCTCATCCCAACAGTGTTTCGGAAGGGCTTCGTGTCGTTTTCTTGGATTAAATCGACTTTAATTGTGTGCTGTACGGAAAGTCTGTTTGGGATTTCAAACATCGCTTGAATCGATCGAGCCGTTTGGAATGAAAAGCCGTTAAAAACCGCCGTTGAGATTTCGCGCCACATCTGCATTTTGATGAGATTTCATCCTTCATAGCGCATTTTTGGCTTTTAATACATGTTATAGAAACATATAATATTAAAGTGAGCATATTTCCAAAGGACTCAAACCCAGAGGAGGTGATTTAGACCTCATCTGAAGATCTCGGACATTTCTGTGCTGCTCTGAACTTGGGAGGCGTTTGGATGCTCCAGGACGGAGGTAACGCACTTACTTATTTCATTTATAACGGATAAAACAATAACAAAACACCATGTCGCTCAATACTTTGGTTGTTTGCGTTCACTATATTTAGCAAGCCAGTGTTTTTACTCATGAGCCAGCTCATGTCTATAATAAATCAAACGGTAGAGGTCAAGTAAGTCTTAGATAATGAGCTATTGTTTGATTGTGCTGTGATACTTTGATATTATTTTGCAATATGTACAAATGTCCGTGTGTTTTTTGGCTTCTCAATGCGCATCCTGCACATTTGATCCCCATTAACGGAAGAGCGACATTTCCAAAGAGGTGATGATGAAAATAACTAATAGGATTTGGCATTGCTGTTGTTGTCAGTCAGAGAATATTGATTGATCTTGCTCTTGAAGGACCTTTGACGCCTTGCGCTGGCTTTTTTAGCTTCTGCGAGACCTTGGAGATTCCTCTAGTCATTATCGGTGATTAAACTTGCATCACATAAGCAGGATAGATTATTTGATCTTTTACATTTAATTTTGACGGTGGGATGCTGGATGTTGGACATAGGTTATGTAAAGGTTTGCTGGAGAGCCCAAGTTGCGCTTTTGGACGCTCGTTTTGTGGGGAATTCAAGTGGGAATTGCTGGATTTATCAGCATGGGAGAGACTTTGGAAACGGATAAATTATCGTAAGACAGATGTAAATGTTGGGATTCATGTAGAAGCTCCGGTACCGCAGTCCAGATGGAGTCCCGGAGCTCGCGGTACCGTTATTGGGGTGTGTCTGTCTGCGGCTGCAAGCGAGTGGAGCAACGGCCGCTGGGGGCCACTGGCACATAACTCTCTCTCTCTCTCTCTCTCTCTCTCTCTCTGAAAAAAATGCTTTATTGGCATGATAAATGTTGCAAATGTGTTTCCAACACATGCATTTTTATGTATATATCATAGGCTAGTATATATAAAAAAATCAGAATAAACTAGATTTACCAATAAACATTTTAGGATAAAACAGTAATAATCAATAATAATCAGTGCATTTACAATCATTCATCTGTTTAGTATGCCAGAATTATTAGTATCTGAAATGTTTCAGCATACCAAAAAGGTTTTAGTACGATTTATATTTTTACTCAAGTGAGAAAAATGTGGTACTAATCGACAAGAGAAGGTATTAATTAAACGTTCGGACACCATAGCAATCAAGCAATACAACTTTTTATTGCTCATATATACAGCTGATATCAATAATGATAACAATAACTATGATATTCTTAGACCATATTTAATAATGAGTAATAAAAATGCATAAAAGGCTTATCACAAGAAATAACACAACTTAACACAGATTATGAATGAATAATACAACGTCAAGCAAGAAGATAGAATATTTACAACCTCAGAGATGTGCCATCGTCTTCCTCTCCAAAGACTGGGGAGGCTGTTGCAGTCACATTGGAGGACCAACACATTTGTCCTGTCCGAGATTGCCGGGTGATGCACGCTTGTCCCACGGCTAGGCTTCCAGTTATACTGCAAAAAATTCTCACCTTTATAGTCAAAATTTGGGTGCTGGCCAAAGGTTGGTCTGCTAGTTGAGAGAGTAGAGGGAGTTGATCAGGCTCCTCCCTCTCTCAACTAGTTGCACATTACTTCTAATTAGCAAAAATCAGAGGTTCTGAACTATGAGCATGACTGGACTCAATGTCCTAACCTCCCCTTCTAGTTACCTGGCCATTTGTTGAGTATATCAGAGTGTAATTATCTGGAGTCTATATTGTACCCCTGACCCTATTTGAGAAACAGCATTGGTAAAGTCATGAAATTCCACTCCTTGTCATGTGAATAAACAATATTGACTAGTTCAATATTGTACCCCTGACCCTCTCTATTTCCTCTACTTCTCCGTTGATCGTAACAAAAAATCAAAAGTGTGTGTGTTGTCTGCAAAAAGATGTTTTTATTGGTCTCCTCTCTCTTTTTGGTGACTGGCGTTAATGTATTGTGCAGCTAGAAGGATACAATCAGTGTTTTCCTCTGTAAATATTGAAGTTGTGTTTTATTGTTAAACTCTGTGAATTGAGTGTAAATGCTCTGGAGTTAAGGGTAGAATGTCTCTCCCAAACTCAAAAATTGCTTTCGGAAAAAAAATAATTGGGATCCCGATTCGACTCTACACGCAATCTTAATTCTGCTTTTCTACAATTCAGCCAATTATATTTGTCAGGAGAGAATTGTACAGGTGATTACACAACTCTTCACGTTTTACATTTGTTGCTCAGCAAAATGGACCCCTCCAAATGGCGTTAAACGTGTCACATAATGTATTTATATGGTATAATTCACCCAAAAATGTGTAATGACGTATTCGCGGCCACCAAATCACACATGATTATTGTTAATAATAATATTATATTTATTACATTACTAATATTATTGTTGTTTTACCACATGGTTGAGAATAAACATAAATAGTAGCCTACTCATTAACTTTTATTTTACATCTACAGAATCGCGAGAAAATCGTGATCTTGATTTTAAGCAAAAAAAAAAAAACTGCGATTCTCATTTTAGCCAGAATCATGCAGCTTTAGCCAGAGCATTCATAAAATGTACAATAAAAAGAACATATATGTGAAGAGTTCGGATGCAAAACCAAAATGCTATCTGGAATTTTCTTCTAAAATGAGCATTTTTCAGAGACTCCTATATGTACGCTCGCTAATTTCACATTAAAGGCAATGAAAATAACATATTAATTGACATAAAAGGGAAATTACTCAACTTATTCATAATGTCTGAGATAAAAGCTAATTTTAGGAGAAAAATTCAGATGGCACTTAGAGGTTTTTGCATCTGAACTCTTCATGTGTGTGTATATATATATATATATATATATATATATATATATATATATATATATATATATATATATATATATATATATATATATATATATATATATATATATATATATGTAGTAAACACAGAAAATAGAAGTAGGCTAGTATATAAAAATAAATCAGAATACATTTTATTTAACAGTCAACATTTTAGGATAAAACAGTTATAATAAATAATAATCACTATATATTTACAATGATTCATTTATAACCATCTACAAGTGTGTTTGTGTTGTCTGCAAAAAACTCATCGCTGGTGTTTTTATTGGTCTCCTCTCTTTTTTGGTGACTGGTGTTAATGTAAAATATTGATTTTTTTTTTTTAAACTAAATTGAGAGTAAAAGCTCTGGAGTTTGGGGTAGAATCTCTTCCTCTCAAGCTTAAAAAATGCTTTATTGGCATGACAAAAGTTACAAATGTGTTGCCAGAGCATTTATAAAGTTGACAATAAAAAGAACATATATGTGAACAGTTCAGATGCAAAAACCTCTAAGTGCCATGTGAAGCTTTCTTCTAAAATGAGCTTTTTTTTTCTGACACTTCTATATTGATGTTCACAAATTTCACATTAAAGGCAATGAAAATAACATATTAATTGACATAAATAGGAAATTACTCAACTTATACGAGAAAAATGCAAAATTTAGGAAAAAAATTCTGATGGCACATAGAGGTTTTTACATCTGAACTTGGCTGTGCGATTTGGGGAAAATATCTAATTGTAATTCATTTATTTATTCATTTTTTTGACAGATATTTCGGTTTTGATTTGCGATTTTAGCTTTGTAGTCAAGCTTCAGTTCAATAATCTGTATTGTACCTTCTTACTGCTAAAATGCAGTGAGTGTTAACAAAAGGAACCGAAAAGATATCAACTTACTTAAACATTTATTCCAATTTGTGTTTAAATATTCAGAAATGAAACACTTATTTTTCTCTAGAGCAAACAACAAGCACAAATAAAATCACCTTACCTTCTGTAAACTCAAATTAGGGAGATAGTGTTGCTCATTATACAAAAAATTAAAAATAAATAAATATAAAAATACAGAGCAATCAGCAAACTAACATGGCTGTTAAGAGCCTTTCTGTAGCTTATATAGACTAAATCAAAATAATTATCACAGATGCTACACAAAATATCATGACGTTAAACTTACAGCTCTGGTACTGCTAAATGGCTAAAATAGGTGTGAGACGGAAGTGTATGTAAGATTTGGTTTAAAACCACAGCGGTTCTAACTAGTTCTGCCGAATGACTAAAAAGTTATCAGTATTGATGGTAAAAAACTGTACATTCTAGTCAAACCATTCTTCTGCAATCTCATATCAGTATTAATAGCTATAAATGTGGGAGAGCGTTGATATTATGTGATATTATGTGAGGCGGAATGCAGACCAGGAAAGACAGGCCAGGAAAAGAAAAGAGGCAGAGCGTTTTACCACCTATTTTGTATCTTTCTTGACCATGTGACTAAAGCCCAAATCCTGAGACATTCAAACTGACCAACCAACATGTGACCACATCGTAAAACTCCCAAAGTCCACACACCAGGCCCTGATCTTATCAGTATCTGCCTTTGGTGCCAGTATGGACCTTCTTGAGTCAAAAATACATGTTTTGTCATGTAAACAAACGCATATAATAATTTAACCTCTTACATGTATATGTCCTATCCTGCTTTAAAAAAAATCCTCTTTGGTCACTGCATTAAAAGGCACTGTGTCTTTAGCGAGGTTGTGTGTTATGGCATTATTCATCTCCTGGATAGGGTTGCACCAGCTGTTCGAAAGTTCTTTCTGAAACTTGAAGGTAAAGCCCACACTAGGGGCTTTGTAACTACTAGCTAGTTTGTAACTAGACTTGTTAACTTGTTCTTAAAGCAAACCATAGTTAGTAGGTCGTAAGCTCTTCGTAAAGTCATGCAAATGATCACAGTGAATGACGTAATATCTAATTAAAAATCATTTCAATCTGTAAACTTTTTTTTATTTTTCTTTGTGGGCTTTCCACGCAGTTCAGTTGCGCAATTCTGATTGGGCAGAACGAAAGTGTGCGAACTCAATTGGCGGGTAAGACTGTCACACACAGACGCCATGCACGCATTTGCTCTGGGCAGGGGTAATTAAATAATACATATTTCATAAAGTAGCCTCATATCGCGATTGCGATTCGATTTATTTCACAGCCCTAATCTGAAATCTTCATGTGTAATAAACACCGTAAATAGCAGTAGGCTAGTATATAAAACTAAATCAGAACAAACTAGATTTAACAATCAACATTTAGGATAACCCAATAATTATCCATAATAATCAGTATATTTACAATGATTTATTTATAACCATCTACAAGTGTGTGTGTGTGTGTGTGTGTGTCGGTGTGTGTGTGTGTGTGTTGTTTGCAAAAGTGCATCACAGGTGTTTTTATTGGTCTCCTCTCTCTTTTTGGTGACTGGTGTTAATGCACTGTGCCGCTACAAGGATGCAATCTGTTTTTTCCCCTAGTAAATATTGAAGTTGTGTTTTATTGTTTAACTCAGTGAATTGAGGCTAAATGCTCTGGAGTTTGGGGTAGTCTCTCTGATGTGCTGATGCCTCTCTCTCTCTCTCGTTCCCTCTTTTTCTCTCAGGTTCAAGTTGCTTTATTGGCATTGACTTTATTTATTGACTTCTCCTTTTTTGCAGTATTGCCAAAGCATCTTTACTATGTGTAATAGTACTGCAGTATGAATACAGTAAATACAGTTCATTAAATTATCTGACTTGAAAAGCAGATAAAGTGGTGCTGTGGAAAACACGGAAAAACAAAGCTTGATAATTAGCCAATATCCTGAAGAAATGTTGAAGTGGTTAATATCAGGGGAGGTTAAATGTTGAATTTGAAGATTATAAATGGTCAAATGATGTTTTTTTTGTGTGTGTGAAATATGAAGTAATATGCATGGGATATGATTATCCAACACAATCTCACAGCAATTCGTAACTTTTTTTTTTGTGGCTAATTCGTACGAATTCGTACGATCTAATTCGTACAATTTAGTACGATTTGCTCATCCTCCAATGATGGTTGGGTTTAGGGGCGGGGTTAGGTGCCACGCCTCCTTTTTAAAATCGTACCATTTCGTACGACTGAACTCGTACAAATTGTACGAATTAGCCACTAAACTGTCAAAACGTAAAATACTTACGTTTTCTCGTGAGATCAGGCTGGATTATCAGCTTGTTTTAAGCTAATGATTATATAATTTAGTATGTGAAAGTAAATTTTGTATAGTAAATTTTACAAATAAAAGTATTGTTAAATTAATTATTATATGTTGACAAATCTAATAATAAAATGCAATAAATGAGAAATCAGTGACTGAAAAAATGCAAAAAACAGACAATAATATTGATTATAATTATTACAATTATAAACAGTGTAGATTATTATGAATAAGGTACAAAATTAAACCGGTTAAACACTCTTTATGGTATGCATGGTGGTTTTTTGTTGCTGATTTTGTGGCTGCCATGTCATTCTCTCCAGGGATACAGTGTAGTTCATCGGAGTCATTTAGATGGTGGTTTAAGTGGTGGTAGGGGGCAATGGCAGGGGGTCGCTTGCTGATTTCCAAAAGCCAAATAAAGTTTATTAAACTAGTAGAATTACCATATTTTAACCATAACCCACAGAAGATAAAAATAGTAGTTTTTAATAGTTAAAAACAACAACATGTCATGTTTCAATTAAGGTGTGTTTCCGACTGATTTTATAGCACCAGATTAAACTTTCTGAAACCTTTATGGTAATCAACATTAAAAATAAAGACAGGCCACAACTGAACATTGAGGATGATCTCTGAGTGGTGGTCTCCAAAATTAAACCAAGAATAGACTTGTGCTGTAAACATTGTGTCCACCAATCTCTTTTTTTGAGGTTAATAATAAATTAAACCAATGATTAAAGGACTATACAAATGATCTGGTTGTTAGACTGTTGCACTTTTTTGTGTTGTCAGTATGCTTGTGTTTATATAGGTCCATTGTTGTGTGCGCAACGTTTGCATATGTATAACCACCTAAGAGGAATTTGGGGGTCTCGAGTCTTCGGGATAGTTATTTTAGGGATCGCGAGCTGAAAAGTTTGGGAATTATTATTTTATTAACATTTAATGTTTTAGATTGTGTTGTGTTTGAGACGGATAATAAGAAAGAGTCCTCTCAACCATTTCTCATCTCATCCATTTATTGTTCTTTACACTCTAAAAATGCTGGGTTGTTGTTGTAACCAAATGTTGAGTAAAATATGGACAAACCCAACACTTAGTGTATTTTGAATTTAATTAAAAAATAGACACAGTATTTGTCCATTTTTGATCCAACGTTGGGTTACAAAAACCCAGGATTTTTTTTGAGTATAGGAATCTAGCATTTGTTTTTGTCTTCTTTTCTCTGTTTCCAAGTCTGGGTCTATTTAATTGTTAATTGTTTTATTAATCGGTAATGTGAATTATGTGGTACTGTTTAGGGAAGAATAACAAGATAATAATAATAATAATAATAATAATAATAATAATCATGTTGTTGTTGTTATTGTTGTTGTTGTTGTTATTATTACTACAAATATTATCATTTTAGACCAAAACACCAATGAGTCCACAAAGTGGCGCAAATGGATTTGCTATTTAAACAACGTGAAAATTAAGGGTGTGCTGGTCTGAAAATAGCAACAAATTGCGCCAAACACGTCTTGCGTCTTATTACGCTGGGTGTATGACAGGGCCCTTAAAGTTACAATCATTATAATTGTGTGTATCTGAATGCTTGACATTGCAGATCCTGCGACGTGATTTCAGCAAATCAAAAGTTTTATATTTCACTGTCATTGTTGATTTGATCACATAATTTGCAATGCATCATGGGATAGCCGTTCATTACCTCAAAGTACACAGGCTGTCTTTTTGTCCAGCTGGATTTAGCTTCAAATCAAACACTGTAATGTTATGATTCATCTCACAGTCACTCGGTTCAAGGCTTAGATCTACTTATTCAGTTTCTGTTCTCTAAATCCTGTGGAGAAAATAAAGGAGAAGAATAGTCTCAGATTCAAGGCCACCGATGAAGCCAGAGTTTATTGATAAACCAATTTATATGCTGCATTCTCCAAATAAAGGACTTTGTCTGCTACTAAGTGGCTTTGTTCTATCTGTCATTGCATTGTTCTCGAGTTCTGCTTATTATTCTGTTGTTCTATCTGTCATTCCATCATTCTATTGTTTATCATTCCATTCTTCTGTTGTTCTATCATTCTATTGTCCTATATACTGTTCAGTGGTTCTATTGTTCTGTCATTCCATTGTTCCATTGTTATATTGTTCTGCCATTACATCGTTCTATTGTTCTGCCATATTGTTCTATAATAATTTATAATGTTCTATAATTTATGATAATTGTTCTATCATTCTGTTATTACATCGTTCTATTGTTCTATAATTCCATCCTTCTATTGTCATTCCATTGTTCTATTGTTCTCTTTTTCTATTAATCCATTGCTTTATTGTTCTATCAGTCTTTTATTCCATCGCTCTATTGTTCTAACATTCTATTATTACATCGTTCTATTGTTCTATCGTTCTATTATTCCATCATTCTATTGTGATGTCGTTTCATCATTCTGTTATGTCATTCCATCATTCTATTGTCATGCCATCATTCTATTGATCTCTCATTCTATCATTCCATTGTTCTATTGTTCTGTCATCACATCGTTCTACTGTTCTGTCATTCTATAATTTCTATTTTTCTACAATTCTGCTATTCTGCCATTCTATAATTTCTATTGTTGTCATTCCATCTATTTTTATATAATTCAATTGTTCTTCCATTTCCAGTTCTTGAAATTGCCACCATTTTGGTCTCGTATGCGCCCAAAATTTAATCTATGAGACCTCATAATATATTTGGGAGCATTTGTGCGACTGCTTATAATGGTTGTAGTGCGACCTGTTTTGATTTTTTTTCTAAAAACGTGCTGAATTGGTCATCCATGCCACTCTATTGGTTCATATTAGCTGTCAATCAGGTTTCTGCTGTCAAATAACAGGAAGCTTTTGTGACCGTGGGAAATGCAAATGACTGAAGAGTGAAAAGTACACAGGTTTGCAAACCCCACCTAAAGTTACAAGTAATGGCGCCGATGACAGCGATCATGTGGTGATTGTTGATCCGCCAGCCGAGATCAATCGAGTTTTTTCGAGAAGGTGCCTAAATCTCGATGCATTGCATTCACTGCGTGTTCAGCGCAAATGTCCGCTAAATGTAAACTCTAACACTGTACACATCATCGCCAAAGAAGCTCGTCTTTACTAAGTTTAAACTGAAACTGCGGCTCATAACAGCGAACGGTCTTGCGCCGGTGGTCATCATGAGAATCCTGCTCTGCCCCGCTCATATATTGGGTCGGCTGACTCGCCTGCTTTATTCCACAAACACAGAAAAATGAAACGAGACTGAGCATTTAAAATGACACAAACCGAAACCAAAACTGTTAAAGAGTGGTGGAAGTGAGACTTTTCTTCCTTCCTTTTGTCCATTCTTTCTTGAGATGTATATTCTTTTTCTTTTTCTTTGCAGTTTTCAGCCTTGAATTTAATTATTCATTATAATCTTTCATTTGTTTTGTAGCAGAAATATTATTAAATTGACATGCATCTAAAAACAATAGTACAAAATAAATATTTCTTACTGCAAAGCTTCATTTTTGTTTGATGCAAACCATACATTTATTTTTCACAAAGTAACAGAAGGACTTTTATAGCAGATAACTCACATTCAAGGCAGCATGATCATGAGAAATGTTATTCATTGTTAGTATTATTGTCATCATCGTCATCATTAATATTTTATAGTTATTAGACATTCATTTTGGAATTATTGCACAAATATCAGTAAGTCATCACAGCATTAGTTAGATAGTTGTTTCTGGTTTTTGTTGGTCCTAATTGATGTTGTTTTCAAATATAATAAATCCCTTAATATACAGTTTGCAGTGGTGCTCATTCATTTTTGGTGGGTGCTCCTAAATTTCTTCTGGTACTCCTCAATTTTTTCTGGTGCTCCTAAATATTTGAAGTTGGGAGCACCGGTGCTACCAAGTAAAAAAAAAGGTAATTTCAAGCCCCGATTTCATTGTTCTACTGTTCATCATCTTATTCCATCGTTTATATTATCGTCATGCCTTCGTTCTGTTGCTCTACCATTTCATTGGTCTATTTTGTCATTCTGTTCTATCATTATACTTTTTTTCTACTGTATCATTCCATTGTTCTATTGTTCTATCTGGCATTCAATCATTCTATTCTTCTGTCATTCCATTATTTCTATTATCAGGGTTTCTGCAGATATCATAATGTCAAATTTAAGGCTTTAAGACCTTTTTAAGACCATTAAGTATTAAATTTAAGACCTATATCACAATATCAATAACACGCATACACGTAGAGAGAAAATGCAAAAAAAAAAAAAATAAATAAAAATTTTAAAAATAACAAAATTAGTGGTAAAATAAATGTATTCAAACTGAACAGCACTGAAGACAGGTTAGATGCACCATTGAACTACAGAAAAAACAAACAAACATCTGAAGGCTGACGCCGCATCGCGCACCTCACGAAACGGACAAGGCTTTTATACTTCACACGTTTGCCATTGAGATATTCTTTTAAATGACAGGGGGCAGTTAAAAGAAAGCCACTGTAAAGTCAGACAGATAAACAGAGAAGAGGTTTCCGGAACTATCAAATCATTTTATGTCATATCATTAATATCATTGAAGATTTTTATCTAATTGTTTTTTATTATTTTTATAATTTATTATAATGATTATAAAGATTTTTATAATTATTCAAGATTTTTTAAATCAAAATTCGAAGCATCACTTGCTTTTCTTCATATCTCGGACAGTTCTATCTAATAAAGTTAAATATGAATGGCAACAGAACATGGGTTGCTCTGCTATTATATATTTTATTATAGCAAGAATAAAAGCAAAAACTTACTAAAAATACTGCCTTTTTTTTTTTTTTTTTTTTGCCCTCTCCACAGTTCACACATTGCTCTCTGGCTAGTTTGTCTGTCCTCTGCTTATAAGCTAAAAAGGTCTGACCATTATCACCAATAAAGCCCAGAAAAACAGGGAATCAATATATTGTAAACTGATAGATTCAAATATTCATTTCCAGTGATCAAAGAAATAATTTGTTCCTTCATTTTAGTTTGTAACTTGTAAATTGTTTTAAATGTAAAATTGTACTATATACATCAGTGTAAAACCTATGACTGGTGGAAAAACATATTCTGTAATATTAATACCACCCCGGTCTCCACTTTTGCATAGTCTCTTTTTTTGTTTTAACAAATTTATCCCTCAGGTTTTTCCAAACTTTTGCAAAACTTTCCTCCTTCTCCATGGCTGTTGCAATTATTAGCCAATAATTATTGACCATCTGGTTCTTCCTATGATCACATGGACAGATCATAAAGATGTCTGTACAGTCGTACCTGTTTCAGACAAAATCTCTTCAAAGTGTTTCATATTCAACTCCAATCAAACGCGACACCGCACTGTTCACCCGAGTCTCAAAACATTTCGTGAGCTCCGCCAGCTGAAATCATGTCACGCGCACTCAAAGCGAACCTCCGCAAAACACATCGATGACATCACATTCGCATCGCGCACTGGGTTCAATAACAGAAAGCTGATTGGCTATTGCATGTTGGTGTCATTTGTAGTTGTAATACCGCAAATTACATTTGGACTAGTGAAATAAAGAACTACAACTCCACGAAAACCAAGCAACAGCAACAAAAAAGAATTTAAATGAGCATTAGATGTGGCGTTACATGAACATCGGAAAAATAAGACCTGTGCAAAAATATTTAAGACCTAGAACAACGAATTTAAGACTTTTAAAGGCCTAAAATTTAACATTTTAAACCCCCCCGGGTTTTAAAGTCCCCGCGGAAACCCTCTATCATTCCACCATTCTATTGTTCTATCATTCAACTGTTCTATTTTATGTCATCCCATACTTCTATGTGAATTAAATAAGCAAGTATGCTAGGGTTTTATTTTTTTGTTGCCAGGATGCTTATGGTTATTGACGGTATTACATTTCATGGTGTTATTTAATTACTGGTATACAGTATTGTCATTATGTTGACCAGGAATGCAAAAAAGGTTCATTTAACATGCATGATAAAACAAAACGAAAACAACAACAACAACAACGTATTGTTTATACATAATTTAAAACTAATTTAAAAAGCAAAAGGATGATAAACTACAACAGGTGACACTTTACAGCAGTCAGATTAGTAAATGTTAGTTAATGCATTAAAATCAACAGTGAGAATCGTTAAATGTTAAAGTTAGTTACAAAATACTAATGAAATCTATTACATATGAACTCTATGCAATATTAGCCATAACTAAGAAATTTACATCACCCATGATAAATGCTTTTGTGTTTTTCATCATGAGGTTAGTGAAAGTAACTGATGTTAACAATTGGAGAATCATTGTACAGTGTAACAAACAACAGGCCTGTAAATAGAGTATTTACAATCAATATTGTGGAATGCAGTAGACCACATGATCATGAAAATATTACAAACAAAATAAATAGCATATTAAATGTTCTGTGATGAAAACAACTGCAAATACATTCTGAAGATCCTTCAAATAATAAATAATAATAATGATTATTTACAATAGGGCTGCATGATATTGGAAAAATCTGATATTGCGTTTTATTTTTCTGCGATTTAAATATTGCGATATAAATGCAGTTTCACAGGATAGTTGCACAGCAATTTTGAATGGTTTTATGGGCAGTCTAGCAGTATTCAGGGACAGAAATTGTATAATCGCAATGCAAAAAAAAAAATATTTTCTTACTTTGCTTTTTCTCATTTCTAATCCAAATTTATAAAAATATTGTTTGTTTTAAAATTCCGATGAAATAAGGCAAAATGAAGAGTTTTTTCTTTAAAACAAGCAACATTATCCGCCAGTGGGGTTAAATAGTCCTGTTTTCATTTTGAAATGTAAATATATGGACTAGAAACAAAGGAATATTCTAAGTAATAAAAACTTTTTTTTGTTTGTTGCATAAATCATATATATATTCCATATAAATAAAATGATTAAATACAATTCTGTAGCTCCTCGTCAACTATAATCCAGTCTTAACATTGCATATCTAGCGATGTGGATGCACACATTGCCATATCGATGCTTAAACGATATATTGTGCAACCATAATTCACAGTATTTCAAATTACTAAACATAATAGTTTTAATAACTCATTTCTAATAACTGATTTCTTTTATCTTTGCCATGATGACAGTAAATAATATATTCTTCAAGATACTAGTATTCAGCTTAAAGTGACATTTAAGTGTGGTTTATTTATAAACTAATTTCGAGAGGATCACGTGCTTATGATCAACACGGCTGGCTCCTCATTAGCTCCGTAATCTGACCCATTATATGATTACGGAAGCATTATAAATAATAAAGTTTTTCACTCCAGTTATCTTCGTCTTGAAGCTTCCCCCCCCCTTCCACCCCTACTTCCTCTCCCTTTTTCTGATAGGGCGACACGGTGGCCCAGTGGCTAGCACTGTTGCCTCACAGCAAGAACACCGCTGGTCCAACCTCCTATCGGGCTGGTTGGTGTTTCTGTGCGGAGTTTACATGTTCTCCTCGTGTTCGCGTGGGTTTCCTCCGGGTCCCCCGGTTTCCCCCACCGTCCAAAAACATAAACCATAGCCAATCGACGAAACCAAATTATCACCGAAAACAACACTAGTTTACACTTCTCATGCGGCGACAAGCAAGGGAGTCCTCGAGACCTACCTGAGCTCGAACTCCGCTCTCGCCCTTCTAATGGGAGGGAGCCCTGGGCTCGAGGATATTACGAGCTCAGGGCTCTCTCCCGGGACAGCATGCCAAATACGCTTTATTGATTATCAGCTAAGTGTGAACTCTTGAAAGGCTGGCTAATTAGGGTAAAGTTAGGGTAATTAGGCAAATCATTGTATAACAGTGCTTTGTTCTGTAGACAATCCAAAACAAATAAAGGAGGTTAATAATATTGACCCTTAAACACTTAAAAAAACTGCTTTTAATCTAGCCGAAATGAAACAAATCAGACTTTCTCCAGTAGAAAAAATATTAAAGGAAATACTGTGAAAATTTCCTGAATCTGTTAAACATCATTTGGGAAATACTTGAAAAAAATCACTACAGGGCTAATAATTCAGAGTTCAGCTGTATGCATCTGTGTGAAATGTGTGTTGGCCAGTGGGCAGCCGTCACACAGGACTTTCTACCCACCAGTTTGTCTGCGGTTTTGTCTTTACAAATAACAGCCGTGACTCAGAGCATTACTCACACATGTTAAAGTCGGCACACATCCGCTCTCTGATGGCGATGACTCTTTCCTGTAACCCAGCATGAGACTTGATGTGCGAGGGGTCTATTATTGTAATACTATAATTACTGTGTAAACAGAAGCCTGATGAAATGTGCCATTTGTTCAGCCGCCACCGGTTCATTTGAATAACGCTCATGTGACAACGAACTCAATTCTGATTGGCTGAAATCTGCCAGAAACAGATGGATTTGGTGATTTTTACAGCTGTGGCGCCACTTTCCAGAAGATCTCCTGCGGATCAAACTAATCCATGTTCTGCACATCTTGAGCTCACACACACACACACACACACACACACACACACTGGCATTGTGATTAGTGACAGCTGGATTATGCGCTGACTTCTGCAGAATATTTAATTCATGCGGATAAACAGCTCTAACCCATGCTTTGGTCCCCGTCCCATTGCTGGATCCTCTTGGGACGGGTGATGCTGCGTTTGTAGTAAATGTTTAATGCTGATGCTGATATGGATTATCCTGTTCATAGGCGCGCGTGTGTGTTTGTTAGATTTAGTTTTAATGATAAGCAGAATGCTCTGGGCTGGTTTGGAGAAAGATAATAATTCTGTTCTGGTTGTGATTACGCAAACAGCTCCTGGGCTTAATAATGCGATTGTGTTCTCATCATGTTTAATTCAAGCACGGCATGTTTTTGCCATGTCTCCTGGTCTACTGCTATTCAGCACAATGTCTAAGTGTGTGTGTGTGTGTGTGCATTCAGCCGAGCATTAATGTGTCGTAGCGACCGTCAGAAACGCTAATGGAGTCGCTGGTTGGTTTGTGTCTCTGTTCTTTCAGGTTTGAGTCTAATTAAGCAGCTTTTTTATTTATTTATATATATTTTGTGTCAGTCGCGGATGTTGGATCACATCTTAATGAGCACCTGAATCATTGCAGTCCATGTAGTGCTGATCTGAAGTGAATATTTGCACATAGATAGCAACTTTTCTCTCATGTCTCACCAGATAAAAGCTTTTTCTTCTCACTGTTAGATGTCTAGCAATTTCTTTTTTTTCCCCAAAACATTTTTCAGGGTAAAAATGAAGCCAGTTGCAATGCCATTATTATGTATTTATTTTATTTATTTATTTATTATAGATAATTTCTTCCCCAGATGAAAATAAAAATAGTACAATTTTAGTATGAAATATGCCTTGGCCAGTTTTTGGACCCAACATTACGTCAGATATGGACAAAACCCAACTTGTTGGTTTAAAAGTGTAACTTAAATTGAACCGTTTAACTGGCCCACCAATAGCGCTGCGCGATTAATCGGGATTTGAATTGTTGCTATTAGCTGCCATATGAAAGATATATGTATTATTTAATTTCTCCCACCCAGAGAAAATACGCGACTGCCGTCTGTGTGTGACAGTCTTACTAACCAATTGAGTGAGGACACATCCGTTCTGCAATCGGACTAAGTGGAACACCCATAATAAAAAAAACAAACAGGAAAGCGCAGATGAGGCTCAATCAGGCTAACACGAGAAATTAGCTTGATGGAAAGATGACTAGTGGAGAGGAGTTATTTCTGAAGCAGGATTCCTCGTGACCAAACCTTGAGAAGTACGTTAAAATGCAATCGCGTTAATTCTGATGATGCTGTGCTCAAAAAATACTGTCGGAATTTATAGTAAGTAGTATAATGTGTTTGAACTACACAATAGTGAAGTGCACAAATATATATATATTGCTAAATATTAAATATATATAGTTTTTATTGTAGTAAAGGCTAAAGTATACTATGGTAATTACTATTAGTTCATGATAGTTACTAATGATACTACATTATGTAGAGTAATTCATTAATGAAGAGTTGTAAATATACATACGCAATGTAATTTCTAAATATTTCCCTTTACTATAAATCACTATAGTATTTAAAATGTGTAACGCCTAGTTTTATTGTTTTTTTTTGTTCTCTAATATGCTATAACTTGTTTCTGTTTATACCAGCATAATATTTGCAGTAAATAACTGAACTGAACAATTCTGCCTCATATGTTTCATTGACAGTTTTATTGATCACTAAGATATGATTGACTTGGATTTAAGATGCTTCGATTTGAAAATAAAGATTGCAAAAATAGCTTAGATTTAGCTTAGATGTTGCTATGAGCTTTTAGCTTAGCTTGCTACATTTCCCAGAGGGTAGTTTTAAGTGTAGTTAAGCTACATTTTAAGTAGAGTAGCTAATAGCTTGTAAACCATTATCTAAAACAGTCATTCTTTAATCGACTTTAACAGTCATTATTAAAAACAGGCTAAATATGGTCAACCATTTGGTAGAGCAGGCAGTTAAAAAGTTATTTTTTTCTATATTTGGGTTAAAACAACCCAGCATTTTGAGATCATAAGATTGAGTGTATTTAGCTTCAGTAATATGATGCATTTTCGTGTAAAACCGAATATTTAGTGAGGTATAATCCGGTGAGATTTGAGTGGATTTTGAAAAGTAGGTTATGAACATATTTATATTATATCTGACTGTAGGCACAGCCTTGGTGACATCAGATGAAAAGTTGTTTTAGAGAGAGATGCTTTTTTCATGTAGCTGTTGACAATGCAAATAGTCTGTTTTATTATTTTATTCATTTTATTCTCTAGTCTTGCAGCCTAGTTCTTAAATATATGCTAAGGGGAGTACAGTAGAGCAGTGTTTCCCAACCATGTTCCTGGAGGCACACCAACAGTACATATTTTGGATGTCTCCCTTTTCTGATCCAATAACTTCAGGTGTTGGAGTCTCTTCTGATGTTATGATAAGTTGATTCAGGTGTGTTTGATTAGTGAGAGGTTGAAAATGTGGACTGTTGGTGTGCCTTCAGGAACAGGGTTGGGAAACACTGCAGTAGAGTAGTGTAATAAGGGTTTCTGGAGGGAATGAAAGCCGTGTTGATGTTTGAAGTGCCACTACATTGTTCCCGAAATGTTTTGAATTATTTTCGAACGTTCTGTTGTTGCTAGGGTGGTCTTGTGTGACTGCTATTGTGTTGTCAATAGTTGCTAATTACCCAAAGAGTTTTGGGGTATCTATTTAGAGCAGAGATGCCCAAAGTATTTGGCCCACCAACCCATCTGAGAAGAGAGTGTGATGGACGGAGACGTTTGGGGCAAATACCTTTAACACAGATTGTCATTTCTAATTTGACACAACCTTTTTTGGTTTGTTTTATTGCTGAGCTACAAACTGAAATCAAATGTTTCAATCAAATGTTGTAAATAAATCTGATTTTTTAAAAATGAAAACATTGTCACTCGAAAGATAGAGGACTATGCAGAAGACATCGGTGAGCAAATCAAGGCAAAAACTAGTGTAACTCCATTCTGTTATTAATTAGATTGTATTTGTATTTACTGTAATAATTTCAATATTAAATGTTAAAGAATTATGCTGTATTAGTTATTATAAAGCAAGGGTTTCTAGTTAATTTGAAATATTATTAAAGAAATTGGGAAATTACACATGGCAACTGTATTTACCTTCTGCCCACTAGCCTCAATCAAAGTTGGTCCTTCATAAGAGAAAGTTTAGGCTCCCCTGATTTAGAGCGTGATTGCCGAAATGTTTTGAATTATTTTCGAACGTTCTGTTGTTGCTAGGGTGCTCTTGTGTGACTGCTATTGTGTTGTCAACAGTTGCTAAGTGCCCAAAGAGTTTTGGGGTATCTATTTAGAGCAGAGATGCCCAAAGCATTTGCCCCACCAACCCTTCTGAGAAGAGAGTGTGATGTATGGAGACGTTTGGGGCAAATGCCTTTAACAACCTTTTTTTGTTTGTTTTATTGCTGAGCTACAAGCTGAAAGGAGTTTGAATGTTTGAAAAGTTATTAATAGCAGGAATTATTATTAAAAATAAGGGGTGAGCAGAATTTCTTCTTATGAATGTTTTGTGAATCTGACCCCTGGCCTTCTTTATATGCCTCAAGTCTATTCATCCACGAAGCATTACAATAGGTGATTTGTCAAATTTTGAAATATTCACCAAACACAATGCTGAAACTTATGTTATGTGTTATGTTTTAGGGTTGAATGTTACAGTACATGCATGTGAAGTCAAAATTATTCACCTACCTGTGAGTTTTTTAAAAATATTTCCCAAATGATGTTTAACAGATTCAGGAAATTTTCACAGTATTTCCTATAATATTTTTTCTTCTGGAGAAAGCCTTATTTGTTTTATTTCAGCTAGAATAAAAGCAGTTTAAATTTTTTTTAAAGCCATTTTAAGGTCAATATTATTAGCCCCTAAGCTATATTTGTTTTGGATTGTCTCCAGAACAAACCACTGTTATACAATGACTTGCCTAATTACCCTAAATTTAACCTAATTAACCTAGTTAAGCCTTTAAATGTCACTTTAAGCTGTATAGAAGTATCTTGAAAAATATCTAGTCAAATATTATGTGCTGTCATCATAGCAAAGAGAAAATAAATCACTTCTTTTCATTTAAACAGAAATATACAGGGGGACTAATAATTCAGGAGAGCTAATAATTCTGATTTCAACTCTATACTTGCATCCTTAGGCAGCCAAGTTATCTCAGCAGGTCTGTTTTGAAGTAGAGGTCATAATTCTGCAGGTCTTTTAGCATCCACGCCTCATGTTTTCAGAAGGGAAGGCGTTTATCTTTGTTGGTTTATTGGCTGATGAGGTATCAGAGAACGCTCTAAGCTTCTTTTGTGCGAGAGTGAAAATCGCTTTTAGTGGCGGATAAGAGGGCAGATAATATCAGATAAGTCCTGCGGCCTGCGTTAGCATGCAGCATTAGCCATGTAATAGCATATGGAGTGCAGTTTGACAGAGAGGGATCAGATGGCCGGCAGCCGTTTACCGCAGTTCCTCCTTAATCGCGCAGGGTTAACAGTTGTTTCAGATGCATGCGGAGACAGATAGCCGAGGCCTTTTTAGATATTCTGAGCGCATGCTTTTATAAAATTCCCCCATGGCTACAACTGAAGTCTGCAATGGCTTGATAACTGGTGTGCTGTCAGTGGCTGTCGCGGGACGCCAGGGGAAGCTACATGTTCTGCTTCAGAGCTTCTTCTCTTCAGGAATAATTTAAAAACTTCTGTGGGACACGTCTGATTTTTTTTTCCTGAGGCGATGTGGCAGAGCAGACATCTAATTAAGATGGGGGAAAAAAAGACAGGAAGTTGATGAGCTGTTTGCAAATGAATGCTTTTGAAAAGCGCAGCCAGGGCACGGATTTCACCTCTGATTGCAGAGATTGCGACAGATTATTTAGGCTTGAGTCCCTTAGACTGACAGGTCTCTTCTGATTGGCTGGGAACAGTGTGTTGCTAGGGATTAAAAAATGTTTGGTAACTCTTTAGTTTAGGTCACAATTTATGCTATGGGTCCTATCACAAGATATTATAACGCTTTTAATGGTCATCAGTAGGGTTGCACGGTTTACTGGTACTATGGTAGTATTGCGATACTATGGCTCCAAAATACTGGTGGTGCCACTGTAGTTTGTAAAACAGTAGTATCGTCATTAATGGTCTATCTACAATAGATAATGTTGCATGTGGCCCTTTAGGATTGCAAAACTGTGTAGAATTTGCACCTTATATGGTAGCCTACTGCACATTTCCTGACACTTCAGTTCAAACGCACATCTGAATCAGTTCGTTTCTGTTCCTGTTAATATGATTTAGTAGCTACAACAACCGTGACAATCTCTTTAAAAGAACGACTCACAAAATACAATTTTGAATGACTTGATAATACTGAAAAACAGATGAAAAATCCAAAAAAGCAACAGGAAACATGGAAACAATTTTTGACCACTTCATTTAGCCTAATTTTGTTGGAAAAATGCTCTTTTTGTAGCAAATTTCATTTGGTATAATTTGTATAATGGTATAATCTTTATTTTAATGTTTTTTTTTGTTGGTCAGTTATCTACAAAATAAACTAAAAGAATTAATAAATGTTAATTAAATTAAAGTATGCCTATTATAACATTAAAATATAGGACTTTTGACAATTTTCTTTATAATTTGAGTTATGAATTACTGTATCGCAATACTACTTGGTATCGCGATACTTCAGCTGGTATAGTATCGTAAGATTAATTTATAGTATCGTGACAACTCTACTGTAGTCATCAGCATCTTAAATCCTTGGAAGTTTTCATTATTTAGATTTTTTTTTTTTTACACGTATGAACATTTATATGTCTTTATTCATGTATTATATCAACTTTGAATTTGCATTTTGGAATTGGATTGTCTTTATTGTCCCTGAAAGGCAATTATATTTACAGCAATAGCCAACACTTAACAGCCACAGGTCACACTCGAACAACATAGAAGTAACAGTAAGCAAAAAATGTATTCTAATCATTCATTCATTGTCGTTTCGGCTTAGTCCCTTTATTAATCAGGGGTTGCCACAGCAGAATGAACCGGCAACTTATCCAGCATATGTTTTACACAGCAGATGCCCTTCCATTGGGAAACACACACACACATACACACAACCCTAACCTTATTATCCCAACTACTCCCATATGATTTGATCAGCGATTTATTTGTTTCCAAACCATTTCTTCGTGTGACGCTAATCTGTGCTGATTGGTCTGATGACCCAGTCTGTTGTGATTGGTTGACTGCGTTCAGCTTGAGAGGGAATGAAACGCCCACTATGGCTTATCAACATTGTTTAAGTAGCCCAGGTGATCAATCCCACACACACGCGCACTCCGCTAGTGTTTTAAGGGAAAGTTCACATTTGCGGAATTCGGCACTTATATATATGGTATTGTTTCATGTCAACATTGATTCAAACAGACAAAAGACTCTGATGAATCACAAATTATTTATACAACTGAGTAAATTTTATTTAATTTTTTTTACCACAATGCACTTTCAGATTAAATCCTCAGCTGGATGTTTTGTTCACTTAGAGCTGCATTGAAGGTAATTTTCAGAAACCCATGATAGGCGCTCTTTAATAACTTCCAAGGATTAAAGTTGCTGAAGATCGTTAAACACATCATAACAGTCTTGTGTAAAAGGTCCTACAAATATTTGATTATGAATATTATGAAGAATTTTCAAAAATGAATGATGAAAGTATTAGCACAAGCAGTGTGTTTTGTGACATCGCCTTATGAATGATAAAAACTAATATGAAACCCAAGACTTCTTAGTTCATCCAGATGAGATCGTCACGTCATATTGCACTTAACATTTTGATTTCATATCAACTTTACACACATTTTAGTTACTTCATTTAAATGGTCTAGAGCAGGGGTGTCCAAACTCGGTCCTGGAGGGCCGGTGTCCTGCAGATTTTAGCTCCGACTTGCCTCAACACACCTGCACGGATGTTTCTAGAAAGCCTAGTAAGTGCTTGATTAGCTAGCCCAGGTGTGTCTGATTGGGGTTGGAACTAAACTTTGCAGGACACCGGCCCTCCAGGACCGAGCTTGGACATGCCTGGTCTAGAGGCATCCTGCCCACCTATAGCCAGGCAAATTCATCATCTGTGATATGAATGGTATCTCTAAATCTGGCATGTACACTGTTGAATGATGTATAGATGCTGTCGTTCTCCCAGCAGTACTAGCAACAGGAGGCCAATAAAGAGAAATGGAGATGCAGAAAAAACCGTGCTGGCGTCACGTGACTCTTGATCTGTCAGGGCAGACGGTTTACAGCGAGAGCCAATCTGTCCGTGAGCCGCAGGGTGTGTCGTGCCTGTCAGAGATGCCATTCATGTGGAAATCAGCGTGAAGGGATGAAAAACAGCCCTGACACACACCTGATTCCTGCAGCTAAACTCCAAACCCAAGGGCCAACAACCAGAAAGAGATTACAGCACAGAGCGGCTGCCTAATTGTGGTGGCATTAAGAGTTGAACTCAGAACATTCTTGAGTTGGATTCTGAGATGGTGTTTGTGAATGCAAAAAAACAAACAACAACAAAACAATTCTATCCAGTAGGGCTTTGCAATATATATTGAAATTATCCAAATATCACACACATGCATATGGTAATATATAGGGGTGTCAAAATTAATTGTTTCTTGGTGCACCGTGATGCAGACGTGGACAATTCGGTATCGGTTCAGTAATAATCATAACCGGTTATTATGTACTGACTTGCCTACTATGGCGAGGGAGGCGAGTGCGAGTATTTACAACGCTCCAACTACTTAAAAACACAAAACTGTGCACAATTTCACAGCGTGTGTGTTTGCTGGACAGCCTTTCACTGACACTAACAGCAGAATCCCCTATTTCACTGCAATTGAGAGAATGAAAGTAAACTCCATTTCTCTCTCACTGTGGCCCATTTGACCTGCTGTGTGACTTTTCCTCTTCTCTCGGCTCTTACAGTCTGGATACAGACACGAGAGCGCGAGTTTTCTCCACCGTGTCTATCATGGATCAGCTGTGATCGCTGCTGCAGTGTTGCCAGATGTAGCTGACTGATTCCAGCCCAAAAACTATCCAAAACCCACCGAAATGCCGATGCAAAACCGCTCAATCTGGCACGCTGCCGTTTATTAGTGTCACTCATTAGTGAACAGCACCTGTGAAGTAAAATATCAATATAAATGTAATATAGTAATATAAATATTGCAATAGTGTGCTGCATAATATATAGAAACAATTGTTATTCTGATAATAGTACAAGCGATTTCCATACTGCAGAGAAGTGCAATAAATTAAATAGGTTTATGTTCCAAGCATTTGTCTGCTGCATGCAGAGGTTGTTTGTCACTGGATCGAGCTCCGGCTAGGTCAGTTGTCATTTCTGAGTGGAGTTTGCATGTTCTCCCTGTGTTACCGTGGGTTTCCTCCGGGTGCTCTGGTTTCCCCCCACAGTCCAAACACATGTGCTGTTGGTCAGTTGGATGACTAAATTGGCCGTAGTCTGTGTGTGTATGTGTGTGAGTGAATGAGTGTGTATGGGTGTTTCCCAGTATTGGGTTGCAGCTGAAAGGGCATCTACTATGTAAAAACATATGCTGGAATAAT